>NW_025765869.1:0-207500 GCF_003918875.1 Haliotis rubra
CTGTTCACCCTCACTGTACAAGTCAGTACATCCTAACTGACCACCGTCATCTCAGTCCATCCGACTGTTCACCCTCACTGTACAAGTCAGTACATCTAACTGATACCGTCATCTCAGTCCATCCGGCTGTTCACCCTCACTGTACAAGTCAGTACATCTAACTGACCATCGTCATCTCAGTCCATCCGACTGTTCACCCTCACGGTACAAGTCAGTCCATCTAACTGACCATCGTCATCTCAGTCCATCCGGCTGTTCACCCTCACTGTACAAGTCAGTACATCTAACTGACCACCGTCATCTCAGTCCATCCGGCTGTTCACCCTCACTGTACAAGTCAGTACATCTAACTGACCACCGTCATCTCAGTCCATCCGGCTGTTCACCCTCACTGTACAAGTCAGTACATCTAACTGACCATCGTCATCTCAGTCCATCCGGCTGTTCACCCTCACTGTACAAGTCAGTCCATCTAACTGACCATCGTCATCTCAGTCCATCCGGCTGTTCACCCTCACTGTACAAGTCAGTACATCTAACTGACCACCGTCATCTCAGTCCATCCGACTGTTCACCCTCACTGTACAAGTCAGTCCATCTAACTGACCATCGTCATCTCAGTCCATCCGGCTGTTCACCCTCACTGTACAAGTCAGTCCATCTAACTGACCATCGTCATCTCAGTCCATCCGACTGTTCACCCTCACTGTACAAGTCAGTACATCTAACTGACCATCGTCATCTCAGTCCATCCGGCTGTTCACCCTCACTGTACAAGTCAGTACATCTAACTGACCATCGTCATCTCAGTCCATCCGGCTGTTCACCCTCACTGTACAAGTCAGTCCATCTAACTGACCATCGTCATCTCAGTCCATCCGGCTGTTCACCCTCACTGTACAAGTCAGTCCATCTAACTGACCACCGTCATCTCAGTCCATCCGGCTGTTCACCCTCACTGTACAAGTCAGTACATCTAACTGACCACCGTCATCTCAGTCCATCCGACTGTTCACCCTCACTGTACAAGTCAGTCCATCAAACTGACCATCGTCATCTCAGTCCATCCGGCTGTTCACCCTCACTGTACAAGTCAGTACATCTAACTGACCATCGTCATCTCAGTCCATCCGGCTGTTCACCCTCACTGTACAAGTCAGTCCATCTAACTGACCATCGTCATCTCAGTCCATCCGGCTGTTCACCCTCACTGTACAAGTCAGTCCATCTAACTGACCACCGTCATCTCAGTCCATCCGGCTGTTCACCCTCACTGTACAAGTCAGTCCATCTAACTGACCATCGTCATCTCAGTCCATCCGGCTGTTCACCCTCACTGTACAAGTCAGTACATCCAACTGACCATCGTCATCTCAGTCCATCCGGCTGTTCACCCTCACTGTACAAGTCAGTGCATCTAACTGACCACTGTCATCTCAGTCCATCCGACTGTTCACCCTCACTGTACAAGTCAGTACATCTAACTGACCATCGTCATCTCAGTCCATCCGGCTGTTCACCCTCACTGTACAAGTCAGTACATCTAACTGACCACCGTCATCTCAGTCCATCCGGCTGTTCACCCTCACTGTACAAGTCAGTCCATCTAACTGACCATCGTCATCTCAGTCCATCCGGCTGTTCACCCTCACTGTACAAGTCAGTACATCTAACTGACCATCGTCATCTCAGTCCATCCGACTGTTCACCCTCACTGTACAAGTCAGTACATCTAACTGACCATCGTCATCTCAGTCCATCCGGCTGTTCACCCTCACTGTACAAGTCAGTACATCTAACTGACCATCGTCATCTCAGTCCATCCGGATGTTCACCCTCACTGTACAAGTCAGTCCATCTAACTGACCATCGTCATCTCAGTCCATCCGGCTGTTCACCCTCACTGTACAAGTCAGTACATCTAACTGACCATCGTCATCTCAGTCCATCCGGCTGTTCACCCTCACTGTACAAGTCAGTACATCTAACTGACCACTGTCATCTCAGTCCATCCGACTGTTCACCCTCACTGTACAAGTCAGTACATCTAACTGACCATCGTCATCTCAGTCCATCCGGCTGTTCACCCTCACTGTACAAGTCAGTACATCTAACTGACCATCGTCATCTCAGTCCATCCGACTGTTCACCCTCACTGTACAAGTCAGTCCATCTAACTGACCATCGTCATCTCAGTCCATCCGACTGTTCACCCTCACTGTACAAGTCAGTACATCTAACTGACCACTGTCATCTCAGTCCATCCGGCTGTTCACCCTCACTGTACAAGTCAGTCCATCTAACTGACCATCGTCATCTCAGTCCATCCGGCTGTTCACCCTCACTGTACAAGTCAGTACATCTAACTGACCATCGTCATCTCAGTCCATCCGGCTGTTCACCCTCACTGTACAAGTCAGTACATCTAACTGACCATCGTCATCTCAGTCCATCCGGCTGTTCACCCTCACTGTACAAGTCAGTCCATCTAACTGACCATCGTCATCTCAGTCCATCCGACTGTTCACCCTCACTGTACAAGTCAGTACATCTAACTGACCACCGTCATCTCAGTCCATCCGGCTGTTCACCCTCACTGTACAAGTCAGTACATCTAACTGACCATCGTCATCTCAGTCCATCCGACTGTTCACCCTCACTGTACAGGTCAGTCCATCTAACTGACCATCGTCATCTCAGTCCATCCGGCTGTTCACCCTCACTGTACAAGTCAGTCCATCTAACTGACCATCGTCATCTCAGTCCATCCGGCTGTTCACCCTCACTGTACAAGTCAGTCCATCTAACTGACCATCGTCATCTCAGTCCATCCGGCTGTTCACCCTCACTGTACAAGTCAGTCCATCTAACTGACCACCGTCATCTCAGTCCATCCGGCTGTTCACCCTCACTGTACAAGTCAGTCCATCTAACTGACCATCGTCATCTCAGTCCATCCGGCTGTTCACCCTCACTGTACAAGTCAGTACACCTAACTGACCACCGTCATCTCAGTCCATCCGGCTGTTCACCCTCACTGTACAAGTCAGTACATCTAACTGACCACTGTCATCTCAGTCCATCCGACTGTTCACCCTCACTGTACAAGTCAGTACATCTAACTGACCACCGTCATCTCAGTCCATCCGGCTGTTCACTCTCACTGTACAAGTCAGTACATCTAACTGACCATCGTCATCTCAGTCCATCCGACTGTTCACCCTCACTGTACAAGTCAGTCCATCTAACTGACCATCGTCATCTCAGTCCATCCGACTGTTCACCCTCACTGTACAAGTCAGTACATCTAACTGACCATCGTCATCTCAGTCCATCCGGCTGTTCACCCTCACTGTACAAGTCAGTCCATCTAACTGACCACCGTCATCTCAGTCCATCCGGCTGTTCACCCTCACTGTACAAGTCAGTCCATCTAACTGACCATCGTCATCTCAGTCCATCCGGCTGTTCACCCTCACTGTACAAGTCAGTCCATCTAACTGACCACCGTCATCTCAGTCCATCCGTCTGTTCACCCTCACTGTACAAGTCAGTACATCTAACTGACCACCGTCATCTCAGTCCATCCGGCTGTTCACCCTCAC
Source organism: Haliotis rubra (assembly GCF_003918875.1). Lineage (NCBI taxonomy): Eukaryota > Metazoa > Mollusca > Gastropoda > Lepetellida > Haliotidae > Haliotis > Haliotis rubra. Next base: position 3,606 of record NW_025765869.1, read on the forward strand.
TGTACAAGTCAGTCCATCTAACTGACCATCGTCATCTCAGTCCATCCGACTGTTCACCCTCACTGTACAAGTCAGTACATCTAACTGACCATCGTCATCTCAGTCCATCCGGCTGTTCACCCTCACTGTACAAGTCAGTACATCTAACTGACCATCGTCATCTCAGTCCATCCGACTGTTCACCCTCACTGTACAAGTCAGTCCATCTAACTGACCATCGTCATCTCAGTCCATCCGACTGTTCACCCTCACTGTACAAGTCAGTACATCTAACTGACCATCGTCATCTCAGTCCATCCGGCTGTTCACCCTCACTGTACAAGTCAGTCCATCTAACTGACCATCGTCATCTCAGTCCATCCGGCTGTTCACCCTCACTGTACAAGTCAGTCCATCTAACTGACCATCGTCATCTCAGTCCATCCGGCTGTTCACCCTCACTGTACAAGTCAGTCCATCTAACTGACCATCGTCATCTCAGTCCATCCGGCTGTTCACCCTCACTGTACAAGTCAGTACATCTAACTGACCACCGTCATCTCAGTCCATCCGGCTGTTCACCCTCACTGTACAAGTCAGTCCATCTAACTGACCATCGTCATCTCAGTCCATCCGGCTGTTCACCCTCACTGTACAAGTCAGTACATCTAACTGACCATCGTCATCTCAGTCCATCCGGCTGTTCACCCTCACTGTACAAGTCAGTCCATCTAACTGACCATCGTCATCTCAGTCCATCCGGCTGTTCACCCTCACTGTACAAGTCAGTCCATCTAACTGACCATCGTCATCTCAGTCCATCCGGCTGTTCACCCTCACTGTACAAGTCAGTCCATCTAACTGACCATCGTCATCTCAGTCCATCCGGCTGTTCACCCTCACTGTACAAGTCAGTCCATCTAACTGACCACCGTCATCTCAGTCCATCCGGCTGTTCACCCTCACTGTACAAGTCAGTACATCTAACTGACCACCGTCATCTCAGTCCATCCGGCTGTTCACCCTCACTGTACAAGTCAGTCCATCTAACTGACCATCGTCATCTCAGTCCATCCGGCTGTTCACCCTCACTGTACAAGTCAGTACATCTAACTGACCACTGTCATCTCAGTCCATCCGGCTGTTCACCCTCACTGTACAAGTCAGTACATCTAACTGACCATCGTCATCTCAGTCCATCCGACTGTTCACCCTCACTGTACAAGTCAGTCCATCTAACTGACCATCGTCATCTCAGTCCATCCGGCTGTTCACCCTCACTGTACAAGTCAGTCCATCTAACTGACCATCGTCATCTCAGTCCATCCGGCTGTTCACCCTCACTGTACAAGTCAGTCCATCTAACTGACCATCGTCATCTCAGTCCATCCGGCTGTTCACCCTCACTGTACAAGTCAGTCCATCTAACTGACCACCGTCATCTCAGTCCATCCGGCTGTTCACCCTCACTGTACAAGTCAGTCCATCTAACTGACCATCGTCATCTCAGTCCATCCGGCTGTTCACCCTCACTGTACAAGTCAGTACACCATCTGACCACCGTCATCTCAGTCCATCCGGCTGTTCACCCTCACTGTACAAGTCAGTACATCTAACTGACCATCGTCATCTCAGTCCATCCGGCTGTTCACCCTCACTGTACAAGTCAGTACATCTAACTGACCATCGTCATCTCAGTCCATCCGGCTGTTCACCCTCACTGTACAAGTCAGTACATCTAACTGACCACCGTCATCTCAGTCCATCCGGCTGTTCACCCTCACTGTACAAGTCAGTACATCTAACTGACCATCGTCATCTCAGTCCATCCGGCTGTTCACCCTCACTGTACAAGTCAGTACATCTAACTGACCACCGTCATCTCAGTCCATCCGGCTGTTCACCCTCACTGTACAAGTCAGTACATCTAACTGACCATCGTCATCTCAGTCCATCCGGCTGTTCACCCTCACTGTACAAGTCAGTACATCTAACTGACCATCGTCATCTCAGTCCATCCGACTGTTCACCCTCACTGTACAAGTCAGTACATCTAACTGACCATCGTCATCTCAGTCCATCCGGCTGTTCACCCTCACTGTACAAGTCAGTACATCTAACTGACCATCGTCATCTCAGTCCATCCGGCTGTTCACCCTCACTGTACAAGTCAGTACATCTAACTGACCATCGTCATCTCAGTCCATCCGACTGTTCACCCTCACTGTACAAGTCAGTCCATCTAACTGACCATCGTCATCTCAGTCCATCCGGCTGTTCACCCTCACTGTACAAGTCAGTACATCTAACTGACCATCGTCATCTCAGTCCATCCGACTGTTCACCCTCACGGTACAAGTCAGTCCATCTAACTGACCATCGTCATCTCAGTCCATCCGACTGTTCACCCTCACTGTACAAGTCAGTACATCTAACTGACCATCGTCATCTCAGTCCATCCGGCTGTTCACCCTCACTGTACAAGTCAGTCCATCTAACTGACCATCGTCATCTCAGTCCATCCGGCTGTTCACCCTCACTGTACAAGTCAGTCCATCTAACTGACCATCGTCATCTCAGTCCATCCGGCTGTTCACCCTCACTGTACAAGTCAGTCCATCTAACTGACCATCGTCATCTCAGTCCATCCGACTGTTCACCCTCACTGTACAAGTCAGTACATCTAACTGACCATCGTCATCTCAGTCCATCCGGCTGTTCACCCTCACTGTACAAGTCAGTACATCTAACTGACCATCGTCATCTCAGTCCATCCGGCTGTTCACCCTCACTGTACAAGTCAGTCCATCTAACTGACCATCGTCATCTCAGTCCATCCGACTGTTCACCCTCACTGTACAAGTCAGTACATCTAACTGACCATCGTCATCTCAGTCCATCCGGCTGTTCACCCTCACTGTACAAGTCAGTCCATCTAACTGACCATCGTCATCTCAGTCCATCCGGCTGTTCACCCTCACTGTACAAGTCAGTCCATCTAACTGACCATCGTCATCTCAGTCCATCCGGCTGTTCACCCTCACTGTACAAGTCAGTCCATCTAACTGACCACCGTCATCTCAGTCCATCCGGCTGTTCACCCTCACTGTACAAGTCAGTGCATCTAACTGACCACCGTCATCTCAGTCCATCCGGCTGTTCACCCTCACTGTACAAGTCAGTACATCTAACTGACCACCATCATCTCAGTCCATCCGGCTGTTCACCCTCACTGTACAAGTCAGTCCATCTAACTGACCATCGTCATCTCAGTCCATCCGGCTGTTCACCCTCACTGTACAAGTCAGTACATCTAACTGACCATCGTCATCTCAGTCCATCCGGCTGTTCACCCTCACTGTACAAGTCAGTACATCTAACTGACCATCGTCATCTCAGTCCATCCGACTGTTCACCCTCACTGTACAAGTCAGTCCATCTAACTGACCATCGTCATCTCAGTCCATCCGGCTGTTCACCCTCACTGTACAAGTCAGTCCATCTAACTGACCATCGTCATCTCAGTCCATCCGGCTGTTCACCCTCACTGTACAAGTCAGTCCATCTAACTGACCATCGTCATCTCAGTCCATCCGGCTGTTCACCCTCACTGTACAAGTCAGTCCATCTAACTGACCATCGTCATCTCAGTCCATCCGGCTGTTCACCCTCACTGTACAAGTCAGTCCATCTAACTGACCACCGTCATCTCAGTCCATCCGGCTGTTCACCCTCACTGTACAAGTCAGTACATCTAACTGACCATCGTCATCTCAGTCCATCCGGCTGTTCACCCTCACTGTACAAGTCAGTCCATCTAACTGACCATCGTCATCTCAGTCCATCCGACTGTTCACCCTCACTGTACAAGTCAGTACATCTAACTGACCATCGTCATCTCAGTCCATCCGGCTGTTCACCCTCACTGTACAAGTCAGTACATCTAACTGACCATCGTCATCTCAGTCCATCGGCTGTTCACCCTCACTGTACAAGTCAGTCCATCTAACTGACCATCGTCATCTCAGTCCATCCGGCTGTTCACCCTCACTGTACAAGTCAGTACATCTAACTGACCATCGTCATCTCAGTCCATCCGGCTGTTCACCCTCACTGTACAAGTCAGTACATCTAACTGACCACTGTCATCTCAGTCCATCCGACTGTTCACCCTCACTGTACAAGTCAGTACATCTAACTGACCATCGTCATCTCAGTCCATCCGGCTGTTCACCCTCACTGTACAAGTCAGTACATCTAACTGACCATCGTCATCTCAGTCCATCCGACTGTTCACCCTCACTGTACAAGTCAGTCCATCTAACTGACCATCGTCATCTCAGTCCATCCGACTGTTCACCCTCACTGTACAAGTCAGTACATCTAACTGACCATCGTCATCTCAGTCCATCCGGCTGTTCACCCTCACTGTACAAGTCAGTACATCTAACTGACCATCGTCATCTCAGTCCATCCGGCTGTTCACCCTCACTGTACAAGTCAGTCCATCTAACTGACCATCGTCATCTCAGTCCATCCGGCTGTTCACCCTCACTGTACAAGTCAGTGCATCTAACTGACCACCGTCATCTCAGTCCATCCGGCTGTTCACCCTCACTGTACAAGTCAGTGCATCTAACTGACCACCGTCATCTCAGTCCATCCGGCTGTTCACCCTCACTGTACAAGTCAGTACATCTAACTGACCATCGTCATCTCAGTCCATCCGGCTGTTCACCCTCACTGTACAAGTCAGTCCATCTAACTGACCATCGTCATCTCAGTCCATCCGGCTGTTCACCCTCACTGTACAAGTCAGTACATCTAACTGACCACTGTCATCTCAGTCCATCCGGCTGTTCACCCTCACTGTACAAGTCAGTACATCTAACTGACCATCGTCATCTCAGTCCATCCGACTGTTCACCCTCACTGTACAAGTCAGTCCATCTAACTGACCATCGTCATCTCAGTCCATCCGGCTGTTCACACTCACTGTACAAGTCAGTCCATCTAACTGACCATCGTCATCTCAGTCCATCCGGCTGTTCACCCTCACTGTACAAGTCAGTCCATCTAACTGACCATCGTCATCTCAGTCCATCCGGCTGTTCACCCTCACTGTACAAGTCAGTCCATCTAACTGACCATCGTCATCTCAGTCCATCCGGCTGTTCACCCTCACTGTACAAGTCAGTACATCTAACTGACCACCGTCATCTCAGTCCATCCGGCTGTTCACCCTCACTGTACAAGTCAGTACACCATCTGACCACCGTCATCTCAGTCCATCCGGCTGTTCACCCTCACTGTACAAGTCAGTACATCTAACTGACCACTGTCATCTCAGTCCATCCGACTGTTCACCCTCACTGTACAAGTCAGTACATCTAACTGACCACCGTCATCTCAGTCCATCCGGCTGTTCACCCTCACTGTACAAGTCAGTACATCTAACTGACCATCGTCATCTCAGTCCATCCGACTGTTCACCCTCACTGTACAAGTCAGTCCATCTAACTGACCATCGTCATCTCAGTCCATCCGACTGTTCACCCTCACTGTACAAGTCAGTACATCTAACTGACCATCGTCATCTCAGTCCATCCGGCTGTTCACCCTCACTGTACAAGTCAGTACATCTAACTGACCACCGTCATCTCAGTCCATCCGGCTGTTCACCCTCACTGTACAAGTCAGTCCTAACTGACCATCGTCATCTCAGTCCATCCGGCTGTTCACCCTCACTGTACAAGTCAGTCCATCTAACTGACCACCGTCATCTCAGTCCATCCGGCTGTTCACCCTCACTGTACAAGTCAGTCCATCTAACTGACCATCGTCATCTCAGTCCATCCGGCTGTTCACCCTCACTGTACAAGTCAGTACATCTAACTGACCACCGTCATCTCAGTCCATCCGGCTGTTCACCCTCACTGTACAAGTCAGTACATCTAACTGACCACCGTCATCTCAGTCCATCCGGCTGTTCACCCTCACTGTACAAGTCAGTCCATCTAACTGACCATCGTCATCTCAGTCCATCCGGCTGTTCACCCTCACTGTACAAGTCAGTACATCTAACTGACCACCGTCATCTCAGTCCATCCGGCTGTTCACCCTCACTGTACAAGTCAGTACATCTAACTGACCATCGTCATCTCAGTCCATCCGGCTGTTCACCCTCACTGTACAGGTCAGTCCATCTAACTGACCATCGTCATCTCAGTCCATCCGGCTGTTCACCCTCACTGTACAAGTCAGTCCATCTAACTGACCATCGTCATCTCAGTCCATCCGGCTGTTCACCCTCACTGTACAAGTCAGTCCATCTAACTGACCATCGTCATCTCAGTCCATCCGGCTGTTCACCCTCACTGTACATGTCAGTCCATCTAACTGACCACCGTCATCTCAGTCCATCCGGCTGTTCACCCTCACTGTACAAGTTAGTCCATCTAACTGACCATCGTCATCTCAGTCCATCCGGCTGTTCACCCTCACTGTACAAGTCAGTACATCAACTGACCATCGTCATCTCAGTCCATCCGGCTGTTCACCCTCACTGTACAAGTCAGTACATCTAACTGACCATCGTCATCTCAGTCCATCCGACTGTTCACCCTCACTGTACAAGTCAGTACATCTAACTGACCACCGTCATCTCAGTCCATCCGGCTGTTCACCCTCACTGTACAAGTCAGTACATCTAACTGACCACCGTCATCTCAGTCCATCCGACTGTTCACCCTCACTGTACAAGTCAGTCCATCTAACTGACCATCGTCATCTCAGTCCATCCGGCTGTTCACCCTCACTGTACAAGTCAGTACATCTAACTGACCATCGTCATCTCAGTCCATCCGGCTGTTCACCCTCACTGTACAAGTCAGTCCATCTAACTGACCATCGTCATCTCAATCCATCCGGCTGTTCACCCTCACTGTACAAGTCAGTCCATAGGTCCTAGGTGATAGCAGGAGCTGGGTAACTATAACACAAGTATATTCATATACTTTCAAAATATACTATTCTTGCATTACTTACAATGAAGCTTTGTTTAACATTACTATCATAACTTATTATTCTCATCAAAGGTGCTATCCAGATTTTACAAGTGTATCTGAATAAGAAATAGCAAGTGTATCTGAACGTTAACATATATATATACCCACACCGTGAACTGTGTGTCACAGCAACAACACTACAAAATACATTTTACAGGCAACGTTCACAAAACTACAAAATGCATTTCACAGGCAGCGTTCACTAAACTACAAAATACATTTCACAGGCTGCGTTCACAAACCTACGAAATACATTTTACAGGCAGCGTTCACAAAACTACAAAATACATTTCACAGGCAGCGTTACAAAACTAAATACATTTTCACAGGCAGCGTTCGCAAAACTACCAAATACAAAAGCTACAAAATACAGTTCACAGGCAGCGTTCACAAAACTACAAAATACATTTCACAGACTCCGTTCGCAAAACTACAAAATACATTTCACAGACTGCGTTCGCAAAACTACAAAATACATTTCACAGACTGCGTTCGCAAACTACATGTATGTGCAGAATACACATCATCAAAACTTTAAACATGAGTAATCCTATCCATGATAACTTAAACTATACAACATATTTAAACATAACTCACGCTGTCCAGTTCACTCCATCCACCCGTCATGTCTACACCACGTGTAACTGTTTTCCACATGCACTCCGTGACCTTCGTATATATACCCAACCAACCCGCTTGCGTTTGGTCAATCCGTTACATGTTCAGAGTCGGCTTTTCCAGTGTGAAGTAAAATACTGATCTTGACAGTCAGAAAACAGCTTGGAGAGTTATCTGTTAGTTCAGAATTAAGGTAACAGTTGAGCTACAGCTAGTGTTAATATTGAAACTCTCCGTTGTTTTACTTGTAGGTTATTAATAATGAACGCATAGCTTCCATGTGAACTGAGGGAGATTCTACTGCCCAACTTACTGTAGGTAAGGTGGGTGTAACTGCATTGACGGTTCACCTTTGGAAAGGATGGTCACTTCAATTGCAGTGAAGAGCCATCTCTGTTGCATTTACGAAAATGGCGGTAAGCTCCCTTGTACATTGTCGTTTATCAACATATTAACTGAAAGACGTAGACAAAGTAATTAATCAAATTTCTGAAAATGTTTTAATGTGTATTATCATGATATCCCTTCCAAAACTTGCAGCACAGTTCATTCGTCTGACTAAAGACTGCTGCACGTTGGTCCACGTTTCAGGCAGCAGTATGTAGAGTGTGATATGTACGTACGTAGTTTCCCCCACATGATGGTGATTGCAGTAAGTACAAGGGCAGCCACACTGCATTGTTCAGTTATCAGTCAGTCAAATGAATGTATCGGAATATGTAGGCCTGAAATCTTCTGTCGAATCACCAGCCAAAGTAAAGAGCTACACTTGTTTGGCTAACCTGACTCACTTGAGACATGTCTAGACTGTGGCAATAGAATATATCCGGTGTACCTCAAGGAGATATCTTCCAATGTGCGTTTGGTCAGGTAAATAGTTCTCTCTCATCGCGAATTGTTTGAAATCGCGACCCCGCCAATTAACCTTTTTGTGGTAATGACGGCATCAAGTGGTTATATGTTTTTGCCTAACCTTAAGTGGTAATGATGCGTCTGGAACCTACAGCTTCAGAGGCTTCGTCACACATTAAAAACAACACGAGAATGGACTTTTCATCGTACTCTACATGTGCTTTGTTTGTGTATAATAATCAAGTGCTACTTTAATTTGAAATTTGAAATTTTAATTTTTGTTTTAGCTTGATTCTGAGAGTTATATATGTACTTCTCATCAGCTTCTTGCAGTCACTTTAAACTTGACGACGGTGAAATAATGTACATGGAAACGCTACTGTATGCAATACACAAGAAGTTGTTATAAATAAACGTATGTTTTCAAGTTTTCGACTTCGACTATTCATGTCTTGATGCTCACTGTCCGCTCCTGGTAAAGTTGTCAAGGGAGGTAGATAGAGACAGTCTAGATATTAGCATTGACTTTTAAATTATTCAAGTCTGAAGATCAAAACAGACCTCGAGGTTGTAACGATCCTTGCTGATGTTGTTGGTAAGATCATAATGAAATCTTAGACACGTACTGAAAAGAATAATTGGATGTAGAAAAAAACGAGTAAACTTCGATTTCAACGGAAACATTACAACGCCCAAAGCTGGAGACGCAGAAACAACAAAAATCAATCAGTCTGTTCCAACATGTCATTCCCGACATCTGCCTGTCATCTGACAATATGTACATGTAGAAACCTGATCTGTTTGATTGGCATTTTAGAAGTTGATAAGTATAATACTTTATGGATAACAACTTCTTTATTTGAATTGACCCGTACTTTTCTATGTAGAAACCTGTTTAGTGCGTCTGTTGTATTGAAAACTTGATATTGATCGCAGACCTTCATGTTCTACACAAGACTGACTTTTAAAAAATAGTTATCAGATCGATTGTTGACTAAAGCTTTGGTAATAATATGAAAAACATACAGTGGTATATATACTGGACCACAAAAGAAATGTCGCACTGATAGCGGTTTTGATAAAGCACACACACTTTAATGCACTCTTATTAACAATCAAACCGGATGATTGAGTTCAAACTTGACAGTTATGGTTAACACATTCTCGGAAATCACATTTAGAGTTCACACAAACAAAATCACCAAAAATGGTACCATTAAGATACCCCAAAATCAGTATTGTGTGTGGTATCCATGGGCATCGATGAAAGCGTTGCATCGTCTGTACATGGAATGAATTAGCCGGTTGTTGAAGGCCATAGGCACTTGGGTCCATACTAGATGCGAAATGCCTGATCGAGTCCAGCCGCAGTTGTCGGCCTTGGTTGGAGGTCATTCAGTCTTCTTTGAATCTCTTCCCAACGGTGTTCCATTGGACTTAAATCCGAACTGAGTGCAGGCTATTGTATGGTTTGGATGCCATAATGTCTTAGGAAGTCCAATGTTGCTCTGGCACTGTGGGCACGAGCGTTGTCTTGTTGGAAGATGTGATTTCTGTAACGTCCAAAATGTGGTACAACGTGGGATCTTATGACTTGGTCAATATAGCGAGCAGCTGTGACGTCATTTCCTCATCCTGGACAGTGATTCTGGAACACCATGGTGTCAACTAACTGTTTCAGACCGACTGCACCCCACACCTAGATGTTTGGACCACCCCACGAGTCTCTTTCAAAAATACACTCATTGGAAAACAGTTCCCCACACCTTCACCATACTCTCACTCTGCCATCGACTGTCGAAAACACAATATCGGCCTTCATGAGGTAAAAGCACAGTTCTCCATTGTCGATAACGCAAATTTCGATGCTGAGTTGCTCTTTACATTCTGTTTTGGCGGTGATGAGCGGTGAGGAAAGGACTACGATATGGTCTGTGACAGCACAGGTTTCTTCTGCTCAAACGTCGATGTACTGTATCGGCACTGATGGGTCTGTTGTGAGTTCCAATGGTCTGGCGTGCTGTTTCCGTCGCTCTGGGGAAGCGATCCTGCAGATGCTTGCGCACATTCTGTCGGTCTTGACGTTGTGATGTTACTGAAGGTCGCCCACTGCGTGGACGGTTTTTGATGCTGTTAGTGACCTGATACCACTCCTGCAGTCGGTGGATTGTCCTAACAATAACATTGAAATGATTGACTACCCTCGATGCAGTCTGGACAACTTGCAATCGTCCCACGACTTTCCTCTGATCTCTCGTAAGTCGTGGCATGGCGATTGTGTCAAAACAAGAATGATTTCAGGCGAGTTTGGGACTCGCTTTCATTGGTAGGGTGGTCACGACTTGCACGTGCATTTTCATTTTCACGAATGTCATACGGAATCTTTTACCATGTCTGCCTTTTTCGGTGCGTTTGGTCGATATGCTTTTTCATCTAATGATGGTAATAACTGTCAATTTGGATTGAAAAACATGTTAACAAAACGGTACAATCATGATAAAAACATCACCTTGTAAGAACAAAATTTTGCATTTGGTTTGGAAAGGCGACGTTTCTTTTTTGGCTCAGTATATTATGTAGACTAACGCTTAATCTCTGAATATATACATTTTTGACAGAAAAAAGTCATTCATTTTTAATTGTAAAGGTACCCCAGTGAGATGGGAGATTCAGCTGGAACAAGAGGAAATCTAGACTTGCTTCATTCAGGGCTTCAGGGTTGCAGAAAGGGTTGGGGGGAAAAGAAAATAATGTGTTGGTGACTGTGAGAAATAATATATATAATGCTGGTATATTTCATGCTGGTTTAGATGAAACGGTCTGAAATATATTCTTACATAACATGGGCGTAATCTCTTAATAAACCCCAACACTGCTACTGGACGCTCATCAGTATTCTAGCTTTGAACAAGGGAAAAGCCATCGAGTCTCAAACTCCTACATCCTTTATCTACTCCATACAATGCATTGCTTTTCAAATCTGTCTTAGACGTAATATTCCGATTCTGATTACCACATCTCATTTACACATACACAATAGTGTTGCTTGAAAACAAATTTAGTTCGGATGAATCCTGTCTATATATAAGTGGTTTCGTGATATTCTGACATTAATCATATATCTACTAATAGTTTGGCTCTATCTATGCTGTAACACGCTTTTCCAAGGTTCGTGTATGTCATGTTTGTTCAGTGTAAGACGAGATATTCGGTAGCTGCGAAACTCATTAAGGAATGAATGAAATTCGATTCTGGGTATGCAACAAACTGGGTTAATATCATGAGTTTTAAAGAAGGATCAAATGCTGCAGTGACGTAGTTCAACTTTACACATTCACGTTTACAGTAAACAGAATGTCGATGTTACTGTAACAGATTCGGAATATATTCCCATGATGGTTTCATTTTATTGCAGTTATAATGTCACATGGTTGTCTCAATTTACGCACCCGAGAGCAACACGTGGCCCCGATTCCAGATTCACTAATTACGTTCATCAGGACAATTTGAACGCAGCAGGTGAACCGTCAGGTCTTGCATCAGCCCCACTTGACTGCCTGGCCAGAGACGTGAAGCAACATTATACTCTCCGTTCAATGATATTTGGAAGTTCTATTTAATTAACTTTGTTAACTAAACATAAGTAAGTATATGGCTGTATCACATTTAGAATTCAATTTATCTGGTTTGGGTTGGTTCGATGTTTAATGACATTGTTCAGATCAACAATCTTCCTGGGCTTAAGCTTTGACAGGCAAACATTGCCTAGAGCTGTGTGTTGGCCTGTGCCCGTGTTAACCAGAATCATTAGTGGCCTGCACATTACAGTGGCAGTGGTTACCATTCACATCGGTCGTTGTATTAGAAGTACTGTTCATTTTGAATTCAAGTTGAAATCACTGTGAGTGAGCTCTGTAAAATGTGAGATTTCCGGACAGATTTGAAAGTGTTGATGTATGTTTCATGACACACCAAGGGATGACATGCAAGTTCACATACACTCAAACACATGTTTGTATTTTGATCAAAGAGATATCCCGGGACAAACAACGTTTCCGTAACTCATCGAAAAAAGCTGGAGGTGCTGTTAATAAGAACACGTTTTTTCTCAAGATTATAGTGAGATGTTAAATAGCGTAACGATTTTAGTAATTGTATTGCTTGAATTCACAGCCACATTATTGTAAATCACCTCAAAGCAAAATCTGAATTTCAAGTCATTCTAGCGCATGTAATTAAAGCATAGAGAACAAACTCATATGCTCAAGTTCTGCCGTGATGAATGCATGAATTCATTATATGTGCTGTCTCGTTTCACGTTGAAGTCGGTCATCAATATTCACCAGCATACTATTTACATATTGAATGTAAATAGATACTGATCTAATGGAACCCAGTGGTCTGACACTTTGGTGGCTATATTTCTGATGCATAACATGTATACATTACACGTAATGGACTCTAATTATCAGAGGCTTATCCAGTCGATTTACATTTTGTAGCGTTGTGGGTTTAGATTGCATGAACTGGCAAAACAGGACGATTCTAAATGTCAAAATAGAAATTGATTGATTTGAACATGATGCCCGGGGGTCATGCTGAGTGTCCTCTGGAGCAGATCTAGTTTGGTGTTATATGCATACTTCAGCGATTAGTAACACTTCAAGGGACTGAAGCAGTAATTGCAAAACCCACCAAGCAACCAGAGTACTAATCAGTGCAAACGGATATTAAGTTGAAATATGATTTGCAAGAAATCACATAGAGGCAATATTGTAATGACTCCTTATTTATACAGACATATTGATGGTTTCATACGTGAGGAGGGATCCCACATTGCTACAGATACATAAATATAGGAGATAAACAAACCAAGGCAGACACTCCAGCCGTAATATCAACATTGTGTTTTTTAGACGAGACCTTATCTATAGAACATAAACACATTGTTTAAATTACGTCCAGTCAGTCTACCGGACCAATAGCGTGTATGGAATAAGTCCAGATATAAAACGTGTCACCTATTGAGCAACTCTCATTTACTGCATCAATGCTTGCAACAATATCATGGTTAAAGTACTTTATTTTCAACTTTTTCAACAGTGTCTCGGGGTATACAGATTGGAGATCGGTCGGTTTACAATGTACGCTCTGCTGCATAGTTTTACTACAGCCCACATCACAAGTGTTTTCACAAACGGGGTATTAGTATCTTCAAAATTGTAACTGATACGTCAGTCAACAATTGATCTGAACATATTTTAAGTCCGTATTAACCTGCTCTCAAGATTCACATACCTCATGTTTAGTTAATCATGTTTAAAATATGGAGATGTGCATCCTTTTCCAAAATGCGTAGCGAACTTAATAGATGCCGCAAACAGGTATCCGTTTTTGCATATTATCAGACGATAGGAGGATGTCGGTAATAAATACTGGACAGGCTCGATTAATGTTTGGATGGTCTTCAGCAACCTATGCTTGTTGCAGAAAGCGACAAACGGGATCGGGTGGTCAGACTCGCTGACTTGTTTGACATATGTTATCCTGCCTCATTTGCGCAGATCTATACTGATGATATCAATCGCTGAAAAGTCGGGTTCAGACTCGATTATTTGCAAAGTCCGCAGAATATTGCTGAGTGCGACGTTAAGCGACAGAGGAACAATATCCAGTTACCATTTCAAGTACGGGTACATGACGTATATGCAACTGTGGAGCTCACTAATCGACTCCCTGCTTGCATAGACTATTTTCTTACTTCAGTAGGAAAACGCTTAAGTTTTGTATACACTTGATGTAAACACGTTCCTGGTGTATTCCTGTGAACAATTAAAGTATAAGGTTATCAAGTGGAATAGCACTCGTTCAACTTGCGACATTTAAGATTCAGGTGGACGAACTGTTCCGCCAAACGTCATGCGAATTATTCACCCAAACGTCAGATTATGACACTCGAAATGCTGTGGTGATGGGAATCTTGAATGGAATGTACCTACGAAGTAAGTGCAATGTAGACCCGGAAAATATTCCGATAGCGTTTTGGTTATCTCTCAGTCAGAGCAACACTCCAAGAAATGTTTTCAGAAGAAGAGCTTATTCGTCAAGGACGTTCAAAGTTAATTCTGATGCACAAAAAGAAATATTGAGTTAGCGATCGAGTATAGATGTACATCGCTTTAGCATTATATCACGAATACTAGGGCAGTGGATGTAGCCGTGTGGGGAATCGGACAGGGCCTGGGGTGACGGTTTACTGAAAAATATAAACCAATGACATAAACCAATGAAAACATGTGAGTAACACACAGTCTTCCAATCATTCTTGCGAAATGTCTTATCCCGGGAACAAGAGCAAACTTCCATAGCATAGAAAATGGATGGGGCAATTCGACTCTTTTGAAACTTTGCAAACATCCTCGAGACATAATAAATTTAACTGCATTGTATGAAATGTATGAACTGAACTGCTATGATACATTTCTTCTCTAAAAGATGATCTAAACTGTTAAAATTTGTTTTAGTCCTCCCAGAGAAGTATTCGTTTAGTGCATTGTTTTCGGCATGAGATTACTAATGTTAAGACAGTACATACCTGTATGTACGAACAGCGCAACTCCATTCCTCCATTCCCGCTTCAGTCCTTGCCAAACATAATGAGGGTCATGTTAATACAATTCTATTATGATATATACAGATTATCAAACGTGTGTGTGTTTCCGTATCATTAATATCACATATGAGCCTTTGGCGAGCATAATACATATTTTGTATTCCTAAAATATGATATTAATGATACGGAAACACACGAGGTTAATAATCTCTTTATCATATAATGTCATTCTTAAAATTACTCTAAAAAAGAAGCAAATCATACGTGAATTTATATATGAAGAGAATCGAGCATTCGCGTAAGAATACTTAGCGGTACACCAAGGTGAAGGTCGTTCATGACGGTGGCATATGGTTGTGACTAGTCGCAAATACAGTACAAACATAACTCATGCCTAAAATAAGATCTTTCTGTCTAAAAACCAAAAAAAATCAGGCAGGGTTTTCTTGGTAGTGTTTCTATTTTCATTGCGGGTAATCACCTCATCAGTACCAGTTTCTGATACCTTTCTTAGACGATAGCCTGTCACTCGTGCCCATAATCCGTACCCTCAACTTGAACGAAGTTCTCTGTTTCATGTTTTCCAAAGTAAATTACTGCAGTAACGACTCCAGAACGTCTGTCATCAATTCTTACAGAATCACCAATTTTGATTATGGGGACAGCAATGTTTGTTTACAAACTCGTCCACGCAATGTAAACTCACGACGACGTCATCAATGAAATGTTAACGTTTTCGGATTCGCATGGCATGTATGGAGTTTTGAGAAAGTAGTTCGTGGATTGACGTTATTAGCACAGTTATCAGATTTGGATACCAAGTTTATCAGATTGCTTTATTGCACCGATAACACCCTCCATTCGATGATAAATATAAATACTGTATTTCTTCCATTTCACGAAGAGAACAAGTTGGACAGTGGCACATATATTAATTCACAAAATACTCACAAGACACGAAATTCTCTCCTGCATGTATCAGCTGTACGGTTAGCACCCTGACTCTCCTTGGGGATAATACTGAAACTTGCCGGAGAACATTTTGTGTGGTGTGATTATTTGGGACATTATGAAGATCAATTACAAAAATATCACTGATCGAATGATTCCTTTAAATACAGTTTCCCCAACATAATTTTGTATATGCATAAACTTTTATCGTCATGGAGAAAGTCCCAATACACTGGCGACGTTTTTTGGTTAACATATGCACTACTTTAAAGAAGACAGGGATAACGCTTCAACACCAGTAATATCCTGAATCCAAACGGTAGGGTTGGAACAAACTACATTATTGGGTGTCCATTTTAAGTTATGTGGTAACGTCTTCTTTTCCAGCAGGATTTGAGAAAGTCCTTTATTGTTTGTTGCAGCAGAGGCACGACCGGCTTGTCTAATATAGTCCACATGCTAATTGGGATAAATTCCATGTCTCTACGAAAGAAATATTCAGCTTGATAAGATTACATATTAAGATCCATATCATACACACACTATATCAAGATCATACCTTTTCTCACCTACCCACGTCTCGTAGTCTTATTTTTATCTCGTTATTGCCTCAAAAGAGCAGCATAATAAGCTTCGTTTATTGTCTGGGCGAAGATGATGACAAATCGGCATCTGATAACACAGAGGAAATATCCTCACTAGCTGGGGATCTGTGTTTGCCTTACTTGATGGTGGTGATGAACTGTTGAATGGAAGTCGTAAAGCAATCCACATTGACAAATCGTTGCAAGAATCTCTCTGGGTTATGCTCAAACAGTGCTTGGTTATCACATGTCTAGACCGGAGCATTTGTGACCAATGACAAAGGTTTGGGAATCAAAGAAACTCATACTTCCATTCTCCTTGTAGTGTTTTACTGTATGATATACAGCGAACTGATTTAAATAGAGGACAAACAGAGAGGAAAGCTTTTGAGTGAAACTGCGGTCACAGAGGGAGATGTTGCAGGGCCATACATTCTTGCGGCAATAAGATGTGGGACTATGGGGACTGTTTGAATAAAATACACAGCAAAAGTGAAATGTGTCCATTACTGTGATAAAAACAGACTGAAAATTGTTCTGATCTTGTTATGAACTGTTAAACCTTTTTGACGTGCGGCGTCTGTTACGTCTGGAACAGCAACGTTCAAGCATCATGTTGGAAGTTTGGACAAGGCAGAGCATTGTGTCACGAGTTTTTAAATTTCACAGCCAGTAATTGGCAGGCAATGACAATCACGATATATATCGAAAAACAAATAACGTTGATGACAGACGGCGATCTGGTCGACCAAGGGCGACAACTGGAGTACAACGCTGTTTCATTCAGAACGAGTGTGTTTCGAAACCGTTGTGATAGTACATTGGAACTTGGAGATGAGCTTCACAGAGCTACATGTGTTACAGACGAATCGCAATCGGCTACACAGATGGAACCTAACCCGATGTCCAAGTTATCCCTCGACTGACGGACTGTCTGATTATTGCAAGACGTCGTTGGTGTCAAAGGCGGCAGCTGACATTATGTTTTCAGATGCATCAAGGCTTACCCATGACTTCCTTTACAGGCGTCACAGAATGCGTATCTATTATAGTTTTATCAGAGATGTCACATGTTGCAATGGCTGCCTGGGTGTAGAGTATTGCCAAGAGTACATAAAGTGTAATGATCATAATATACCAAATTAGATATATGTAACATGTATACATGTAATTTAGTATATATCGTATGCTTTATACCAATATAGTAAATCTAAACTATATTTTCTATATATATAGAATGTAGTATGCAGTGACAAGCGACAGATTAGCAATAACAGGTTGATAACAAGCGGAAAAGGGAGGAGTAAGAACAAGGGTTAAATTGTAAACAAGCTGATAGTTTGGTTGATTCATTGAGAAAAGTCATAGGTGGGTTAGGCAAGGATGAAAATATGTTTATACGTTTTGAATGACACATATGTTTCCACATAATTTCTCTTTCTAACATTAGCTTACAATTATTTTCATCTGGTCAAGTTTATGACCCAAGAATCCCTCAGTCGATTATCTAATCCCTAAAACTTCAATCTGACGTTCATGCCAGTTTATGGTATTCTCTTGAATTTGACAGACACCCAGTTGGCAGACACCCAGTTGGCAGACACTGAGCAAGAAGGTTAATTAGGGTAACACCTACGGGTACAATGGAACAGTCCACAGTCTAGGGAGTGGAGGAGGCTGAGGTTCGTTATTGAGAAGCTTGGTTTGGTTGAGTGTAAATAAAACTGTGTTGTGAGTAAATGATAATCTGTTTTTTTCTTCTCGAAGTTGTTTTTACTATCAATTACTATCGAATAGAGGTTTGTCACTGTGTTTACACAGAACATGGTCGCCGATTAATGATAATCTGTCTTCTCTCCTCACTTTGTTTTTAGTATCAATTGATCTTTGTATGAGGAAAGATCTTAAGAGAGTTTTACATCTGTTTTTAAAAACAAGGATTAATTAATTAATTTTATCAATAGACTAATTTTAAATTTGACTCAACAAATATGGTTGCAGTGCGGAGAGTGGAGTATCTGATGTCACAGAGAGGGGGGCCCTCAAATTGTTCTGGATGGTTATGTTTACACCAGAAATAAGGTCAGACAGACCTGCACCCACTGGAGATGCATCGTCAAGACCTGCACGGGGAGGTGTTCAACTGTCGGAGACTTCCTTCGAACACAGATGACGGCCCCAAGCAAAGATTTGTCAGTGAACTGCGCAAGCGAGCTAGAGAGGAGACAACACAGATGCAGACCTTGTACACAGAGCAGCTGTCAGTAGAGGAGGAAGACAACCTACACGTTCTTCCATCTTTCACCAGCGTCAGCAGTTCTCTGTACAGACACCGCCGCAAGACCATGCCAGCGTTACCTACCACCCTCCGAGAAGTGGATTTGGAAGACAGTTGGACAGAGACAAGTAATGGACGTCGTTTCCTTCTTCTTTCTGATGGAGAACAAGACAAGATCCTAGTGTTCTCTACCACTGAACAGCTCCAGGTGCTGCAGACCGCCGATACCATCTACATGGATGGAACTTTCACTGCCTGCCCTGAGCTTTGGGATCAGGTTTACATAATTCATGCCCGTTGCAACTCTGTGTCATACCCCTTAGTCTTTGCCCTTGAAGCTACTATGCATTGTTATTTGAAAAATATTATATTCTTGTTATCAAATAAATATTAG
This sequence comes from Haliotis rubra, assembly GCF_003918875.1. NCBI lineage: Eukaryota > Metazoa > Mollusca > Gastropoda > Lepetellida > Haliotidae > Haliotis > Haliotis rubra. The sequence continues at coordinate 22,942 of NW_025765869.1, forward strand.
ATTTTTTTTGGTGTTTTTATTTGGACTATTCCATTATAATGTGTAGGTAACAGGTAGTTGCTCATCTGTTCATTGAACCGTAAATGTTGTTGTTTTAAGGTGTCTGCGAACTGGCTGTCTGCGTAATGGGAGGACACCCTTGAAGAAGTTCCTACCAAAGAGCCTATTCAAATAACCTTTCTTTCATAAATGAACATTTTAAACCGTGAGCGATTAGTTACGATTATCGGAAGAAGCGAAAGAGGCCTTCTGCGCCATCTTGGTCGAGCCCAGCATCATCTACATATTGTCCTAGTTTATTTTCTTTATCATTAAGAGGTAATTATCTGAAAATGTTATTATTCTTTAGCATAATTTCCAAAGTCTCGGACACCAAGATAAATAGATTATATTGTCTGCAGTTCATTGATTTTGTTTTTATTTTTTAGATTAAATAATTAGAATTATTCATGCTGACGAATTATGCATTAAAATATTTTATGTGAAATTTCGATGTATTCATACTGCCATTTCATTCGCACTGCCACTCTATTTTGAATTCCATAGATTTGTAAGCTGGTGTCTTTTTTTTAAACAAATTGTTTAGTTACATCTCTTTATTGTTTGTCGGTTTCACACCGAGTTCTTTCAAGGACTGACTTCAAGTCAGTCTCTACAAAGAACATCCCTATTCGTCCATAAGAATTTGAAACATTCAACTGGAAAACTGTCAGTTCCTGGAGAAAATGCTTTTGAATTTCGTTCATATTAACTATTCTTTCTATGGTGGTATAGAGGTCTGTCTAAGATGGGAGGTATTGATATACTATTTTAGCTCCGTCCATTTCTATTATTTGGAGACTCATCGTGGACACATGTTGTTCGAGGATCTCATTGTTATTAAAGTTATCTATGTCGTTGGAAGGATTAACGGATGAGTTAATGAGACATGTATCATCAAGTTTACTGGCGTGTCCCTTTGCTACAAGGATCAATATTAATATTCAAAACTAACTTACATACTACCCATCAAAAGTTTAGACTCACTAGTGTAAATGTATCCACTTACTTCAGTCAACTGTTCTAAACTAGGTTTTGCAAAATATTCCATACTGTTTAAAGGAACTGTTTAGTCATGAACTGATGTATTGCAAAACATATTCGTAACATTGAAAAGATTATTGTCATGAGTTCAGTAAATGATAAAAATCTGTGAAAATTGACGAAATGTTAACAAAACTTTACACCAAAACGCAGCTGTTCATTTGCACATGTCTTTCAGCAATTTGATGCATGACCCTCGTGTTATTCCTCTGCATAAGGTTTTCAGTTGGTTCCCCCAAGTTGGTGGAGAAATTCATCTTCGATGTAACCACATAACATAACATATAGTGAGTGCTTTAAGTGAGTCTAAACTTTTGATGGGTAGTATAGAAGAAACAGCAGACATATGCAGTGTTACTATAATTATAATAATCATAAGTGCCCCTAATTTCGATATTATCTTCCAAATAATCAGAACTGTAATTGTAATTGTTTTCATTTGCATCTGGCCGTGTCGTTGCGGACCCAGAAAATAATCTTATCCTATGTCATCATCTTCCTGATTATACCAGACAGTTATATATATATTTAATTTATGTTAATTTAATATTCAAGAAAGAAGCAAATACTGATTTTTTAAATTTCTACGTTTTGCCGTTTCATTCAGTCTCATCCGCAACATTTGGACTACCACTCGTCTGAAAAGGGCTCTGATAATGAGAGTCCATTACGTGTAATTCATACATGTTATGCATCAGAGATATAGCTCTCAGAGTGTCAGGCCATTGGGTTCCATTAGATCAGTATCTGTTAAGACTCAATATGTAAACGGTATGCTGGTGAATATTGATGGCCGACCTTAATACATAACGAGAGATAGCGTCAAAAGGTTTCTAAAAGAGTGATCATCACAAAACTTCCATACTTTCATCATTGCAGAACATAGTTATATAATTTATGTCAGATCATGATACGCATTAGACACATGTATATTCGTGACGTTTAACTGTACTACATATAATATTTAACATTTCCACAATAATTTGATTGTACTTCAAGTACGATAATTATCGTACTTTCATTAAGCTGTTCAATAGCTCACTGACATGATACGAAAATATACGATAGTATTTTTATTCTTTAGTTCTTAGCAAATGTTTCCTACTGGAAGTATGCTACAACCTGTATATTAAAGCATGAAAACAACTCCTGTATAGTTAACAAAGAAAATTTAATAGAACCTTCCAGTCATCACAAGAGAGAGTATAATGCTGCTTGACGTATCTGTCTATGCCAGTCAGGTAGAGCTGAAACAGGAAGTAATGGTTCGCGTATTGTGTTCAGTTTGTGATATGGAAACATTTTACTGTGTTCTATATTTCCGGTCACCTTTTGTGATATAAATTTGGTATCTAAAGTTGTTCGTTTTAGAAAATTTAATATAGTTCGAGTTTTAAGAAATTCCTCTGACGTTCGTGCCGCAACCTGCGATTTTACAGAATCCATCACTAGAAGTTGAATAGGATTTCATTCATCCCTCTCTTTATGAGCATTCCTACCGGGGAACAACTTTTCTAACATTAAATAAACCTGACATCAAGATGACATATATAAAATGTAAAAGGCTCGTGTAACAGCATACACAGGTGAACGTGGTAAAGACATTATTGATGTCATCCAGACAGTGGTTATCCTAACTTGGTGATTGTGAATCGTTAGGTATTGCCAGAAAGCAAGACAAAACATAAATTCCCTAAGATCTTCATCACTCTCATCTCCACCCATTCACATGCGTCAAAATCTGGCTGAGAATGATACTTACAACAAGTCTCTATGGCTGTGAAATATTACCTAACATTAGAGGTCAACAAGCCGATGCACTTGAAGTTACACAACGCTATTTTGCTCGTATTGTGCAGGGGCTCGATAAAAGATCACCAACAGACTCTACTATTGCAAATCTGGGATTGTGGACACTCATTGGTTACATCGACAAATGTAAACTCATTTTTCTTGGACGTCTATGCAAAATCTCTTGTAATAATTTTGCCAAAAACATATTTTGTGCAGCAATAACCACATCTACAAAATCCCCTTCAATCTGTGATGATCTACTATCAGTACTCTACAAATATAATTTACATGTACACATAGATAAATATATTAAAGAAGGTGTATTCCTCCAAAGTACGAATGGCGAAAAATTGTAAATACATCTGTACATAGCTATGAAGAACACAGATGGGTTATGCAAACCTCAATTAATACAAACATGACGCTTTATGCACGGGTCCATTCCAAGTTAAACTATCATATCCTCTGGCAATTGGCATACTTGCATCCCAATTATAAATCTGCCCTCCAAATATGTATTATTAAAATCTCATCACGTGGCAAAATATCTAAAGAATGTAACCTATGCAACAAATATACTTATGACTTTGATTTTCATATACTCCTACACTGTGAACAACTTCACACTGAGAGAAACGATTTTTTTGTGTTTATGATTGACAATCTTGATGTGGAGACCTATGTTGCCTTCGAATCACAGGATGAACTCGACATGCTCTCTTTTCTATTTGGAGGTGAAACTGTTTTTAATGATACTGTTGATCAAGGGACATGGGAAACATCATTTTACGATTTTCTTTATACATTTACCGAATAAGACGACATCTCCTACAATGTTACACTGATTGATCTCTGCAGATTTATAATGATGTATGTCCACTGTTTCTTGTATAAATTAATTGTGTACACTTATACATGTATGTTCTTATGTAAATTGTAGCTTTAGGTATCCATCTTGATTAATATAATTGTATATACATCTATATCAATTTTGTAACTTTGCCTGTTTGTTGTATCTACATGTATATAATATGTTTGATCTTCGGATGATCGTCTGGAGGAAATAAAGACTCTCTCTATACGCTGGTTTTATAGTGCTAGCCCACTGAGATACCATGTCGCAGTTAAGCATGAATACCCCACTCATACTGACTCCGAGCCGACCATCCCTTGTTGTTCCCATTAATGCAGAGCGACAGGCAGGGCCCAACAAGTACCATATCTTAACGTCTTTTGGTATGACGCGGCCGGGGATCGAACCCACGAGCTTCCGCTCTCCGCGCGGACGCTCTAACCGCTACAAAACGGAGGCGGTTGACAGTACAGAACAGCCAAAACATTGTCAGTATGTAATGAACCTGGACAGTATGGCTTACTAGAAATGTGACACAGACCTTTCTTTGAACCTGAGCAATATGGCTAGATAAAACATGGACGGTATGATTAGTGGGAAACTTGAAAAAAGGCTTGACAGTATGGCTGTGTTAGCACCTCAACGTATGGTTTGTTAGAACCTCAGTGTATAGTGTGTTAGCACCTCAAGGCGTGGCTTGTTATGACCTGTACCTGTTAGAACCTTAAGAATTTATTTTATTAAAACGTTGAGATTATGATGCTTTAACTTACACAGGTACCTACTTCACCTTATGATATAAAGACGTAAAACATTTAGCTCACTTAGGTCACAGTAAGATTCTTATGTGGACCTGTTGGGCAATTATTTCTTATGCTATCATATATTCTAATAAGTACTGTAAATCATGAAATTAATGCGTCACGATTTTAATGCGAGTGCGAGGGTCTAGTCTAAAATGCGTCACGACATTAATGCGAGCTCAGGAATCTGATGATAAAATGTGACACCCTGATTTCATAATTTTATCTGTAACGTCCATTTTATGTGCGTACATAACTATGCATTTAATGATGTATAGGTAGTTTACATGCATAATGTTGTATGTGTGGCATACATGTATTGCAGAATGCATGCAAAGCTCACACTACCTAATGCACATTCTTACGAAAGGCAAGTTGCTTCAATAGTTTTCTCGTTACTTCGATTATCGAAATTGCAAGTATTTTTATAGAAACTTGAAGTAACAAGAACAAATGCGAAGTTTTGGAAAGAAACTGGAAGTAATCGAAGTAGCAAATACAATCTTGGCACTTTGAGAAGATATTTGAAATAGCGAAAAAACATTCGAAGCAATGATAAAATACTCGAACTTTAAGGTTTTTGGAAGACATTTGACGAAGGAAAACATGATCGAAATTGGGAGAGAAAGAACTGAAATAAGGAGAAAATAATAGAAGCAACTTGAAAATAACGATTATCGCTGAAGCCATACGTTAAGCTTCACAAGTGGCAGCGTTAGGATTTCGTACACCCTTTCTGTTCGTGATTGCCTGAGTTATGAACGACCTTCAGTGTTCACCATCATGGTCATTGCTACCAATGTCATCAATTTAAACAGTGTAATTTTGGCCTACCGATATCACGTTAATCCAAATGTTTTTTTCAGCAATGAAACAATTGTTGTTTGAAATGTATATATATTCTCTAACCAATCCTATAGATAATCCACGTGCTTTCTTCAGCACTAATACTTCCCTGCTTGCCTTCAGACAGTATTTTGATGGAGAGCAAGCGACAATTGTTCTATCAAAGATTGGCGCCAAGAGCCGGTGAAGCATCCGGTGGATGTGCTAACCATGTTCGAAGATTCCGATGTTTTTGCCAAACCTGAATGCCCCTAATTCCAACATTTATACAATATCCTTTCCGTTTATTCTATTTCAGCACCTTGTTATGTATGCCAGGACACATGTCCATTGTAAGAACCTAGAATGTGTAATGGAGAGCAGATTGTAAGAAGACACCCTCTACTGGACAGTGTTAAAACACCCGGCAGAAGTTACACCCGGTTACTGACATGCCTAGGTGGTATTATTTTCATAATGGTAACGTCCGTCAACAATCCCTCTGAAGACAGCCCTCTCATTAACCTGTTCCCGAAATTATAATAACAGAAATTTGTGTCAGTTTGTAAAATGCGGAAGTCTAAATTGGCTACAAAATATGTAAGACTCTTCATACACAACGTAATCAGGTATCGATATACATGTTTTGTTTGTGGACACGAACTTGTCAGGAATGATACATTGGTATAGACTGACTCATGTTTTAGTGCTGCGTCTGCAGTTTGCCTGCCACCTCGTATGTCACTGTTTAGATTGAATTTTACTCACTTCTTTCGATATTCAATTCCCGTTTCATGTATACTATTTCCCTATAACCAAACCAATAACACCAGCACATGTCCCTGTAACCTCGATTTCTAAATCGTGAACTTCCGACCTTAATAAGTATAGCCTTACTTAATACACACTATATGTGTATGTTCATGGCCCAATCTATATCAATATAAGATGTCCAAGTAAACGGGCTCTTATTAATATTGTGATATTTGACCGTGTCTATTTTTACTGTTACTTTTATCGAATCACACTTTTACGGCGATTGTAGTCTGAACTCTACAGATGCTGGAACCTGTCCTTTTGAAATTGTTTAATTGAAATAAATAGCACACGCTTCATCATTTCTTAGTCACACATTTGTGTGGTACCGTGCACAGATAAAGTAAAAGTACAGAACTGCTAACCATATTGATGCACGGGTCAGATTCATGCCTTTGTTCTTGCATACACAGGTGACGTATTTTTGTATCTGCACCTATAGCTTTACCATGGATGTTCCAGTACTGTGGAAACAGTGTTCTACATCATACAACAAACCTCCCACCAAACATTGTAATGTGTGTGTCTCACTGGATACCAACAAGTGGGAAACTGACTCACCGGTGAAACCATTAAATCCTATATTCATTCTACAATCAGGCGTCATGTTTTGCACGTGAGTGAATTGTTATGAAGAGAATTTACATTGAACATTTGGAGATTAATACAATCAAATGTTGGTGTCAAGCACTATGGGCTAAAATATTGGTTTATTTTATTTAAAACCATCGTCTACGGTGATTTCAGCTAAAGCATAAGGATCAAAATCATGTGATTTGATACCTCCGTCTTTGTCAATAGTTTTTTTGGCGTTGAACACAACCTAATATCTAAGGGCTTCAGAAAGTTCATATTTATATTAATTGTGTTAATAACAACACTATAATATTTCAAGTTGCCATTCTACTTTACTGCTTTTTCTGCCACTGTTCTTTGAGATGAAACTGCCCCAGGACTGCAAAATCTCCCTTGATGCACTTTATGTACCTCATGGACATTCAACGTAAATGTCGCTATGTTGGTGGGATAGCGAGAACTTATCAGTAAGCGTTTAGAATTTGTTGATAGCTGCACATATCATTGACATTGACAGTAATAACAAAAGCCATGAATTGTCTCATACAAAATGTACATATTTCACCAACGCTAGATTGTGTACTCTCAGCTTTTGAAGTCCCCTGAAATAAGGGGTTTTAAAAAATCGATATCATAATGTGACCATGAGTACATTTGAAAAGTCTCAAATTGTATCTGTATATGAGTGCCCATGTCATACCATGTGTACGACACGAGTGCCTAATTGTTGGTATTTCCCGAGCGAGAGCGAGGGATATACCGATATTTAGGCATGAGTGTCGTAAACATAGTATGATATGGGCATGAATATAATATTTTGTTTATTACCGAAGTTGTCAAATTGAGGAAAATAAACCCAAATCTACTTTCAAACATAGGCTGGCTACCCGCCGTCGCCGCATGTAGAACGCAACATCACAGAAATAACGTGACGTCATTACCTTGTTCATGACGTCATGTCACCATGACAAAGTGATATTTTGCCCTAGGGCATCGTATGAAAAATATGAACCCCGATATGTTCGCCCTCGTAGGTAATAAATTGGCATATGTTGACGTGTCATGCCTTTCTGGCTTAAGCTCAGATATAAAAATGGTGCTGTCAAATTATCACGTGTGCTGTATGATTATATAGTATAAGACAGTCACATAAATAGCCTTACACAGTTTAATACCCTTCTTCGAGCACCAAGACCTGACTAGTATCAAACGATGAAAGAATATTTAAGGGGGTTGTTAAACATCAAAAATCAATAAAATTCGAAGTCTTTGCCAATTCATTCCATCGTAACGCTTGAAATACCTGTCGAATGAAGTGAGCACAGATAATGAGATTCCCTTAAATGTAGTGCGAGACAATTGGGTTTCCTTGAGATCAATATGTTCAATCAGTATGCTGGAGAACATGGACATACATGGATATACATGACCCCAAACTGTTGTCATTGAATATGTTTTGCAGTAATGTGACTGCAATTCAAGTAAAGTAAAGAACACGATTTTAACAGCTACCAGGAAATATTTTACTTTGACACCTCACTCGTTACAAATGTATCTTGCCAACAGTAACCTACAGCCATAAGTTACAGGAAATCAACTGCTTCCGTTTGAGCACAGATCGTGAATAATTGTAATAATTCCGAGACAATGTCACTGACAAAACTGCAAATGGTTCGCGGCTAACAGATGCTTTAATTTAGTTTTCTTCATCTTGTCTTCTTAACTTGATTGAACCGTTAGCAGTTGATGCAAAATTGTAGACGAACACAAACTCTGTTACCATCATTAATGTGAGAGAATACAGCGTAGATGTAACAAGGAATGTAATTGGGGGAAAACAAGGAAACACACATCACATGATTAGATGGATGTGTGTTTCAAATGCAGTAATTATTGTTGGAGCGAAATGACGTACATGGTGACTGTGAGGCTGGGGTGAACATTCAAGCACATTCCCCTGGTAAACTGTAACTCTACACAAACCTTCCTGTTCCGCTTTACTGCCTCCGTGGTGTAGTGGTTAGAGCGTCCACCCGGAGAGCGGAAGGTCGCGGGTTCGATCCCAGACCGCGTCATACCAAAAGACGTTAAAATATGGTACTTGTTGCTCCCTGGCTGTCGCTCGGCATTAATGGGAACAACAAGGACTGGTCGGCCCGGAGTATAATGTGTCTGAGTGGGGTATTCATGCTTCACTGCGGCATGGTATCTCAGTGGGCTAGCACTATAAAACCAGCTTAAGTCTGGGCTAGTACAAGCAGCTGCACATACACATACACACGCATGCACGTCGTCATATGAGCGAAATACTCTCAAGCACTGCGTTAAACCCAAATTCACCTCACCTCACCTGTTCCGCTTTAACGTGATGGTACACGAGGCTCCTGTAATATGCGCTCTATGACTTCACGGCGGCATGTTGTACGTTTCATTGTTCAAACGACATTAAACATAATCCCCTTACTTTTCGCAGAAATGTGTTAGTTTGGAGTATTCAGGGTTCGAATGGCCTTATCTAGTTTTCTAGTTTTTTTAGCCCTCCTTCCAAATTCGTTCTCGGTTTCATTATCTCACATTTCCCCGAATAATAACACACTCAGAAAAACCCATCAGCACGCGATATTGCCATCAGTATTCTATGCAGGGGAAAGCCGCACGGCTCGTTGTGGAAAATAAAATGCACATATATGTCATGTCTTCTTGATTGCATGAAGTAAACATTGTGAACTGAATGTACCAGTTTAGGATTAGATATGTCTTGTGTTTTTGTTTGGTTTAGATGGCATTGGCTACTTTATTCAATGTTTGTCATAAAGACGCATTGGCGTGTCTGTTTTGCATGTATGTTCTGTCGCCATGTGCAGGAGATATGGTCATCTGGCATGTATTACACTACGCATTCGTTGGACCCACGAAGCACAACTGTTATCCACTTACAATTATATTATTATACTATACGTAATTCTGGACTAAATGTTTACCTTGGCATAACGTACAGTATTTGTCCGCTATACAGTTTTCCTTACGAAAATACTTTTCACGTGTTGTTTAACGCCGCACTCAGCAATATTCCAGCTATATGGCGGTACATGTTACTTTATTGGTGGGACGGTTAGGTAGATAGGTTTGATGAACAAGGGTTTTCTTTCAAATTGGTGTGAATCCTATTTCTGATGTTCCCGAAAAGATCACTTGACTTGAATAGCATTATCCTGTGATAGCATTATATCATACGTTTATAACGTTTTCGTGGTCAATACCCCATGTAAGGGACACCATATGACTGTCCACAATTACAATACATTGTCTACAACTGGCCCTGAACCCAGTGCATTCATCTCCATCTCAACCACTGTTTGGCATAGACTGGAGGACTAATTCACAAACAGGAGGACACAATGTGTACTCAAGGGTACAAATTATTGACACACATACTGAATTAAATGCTATCACTTGTAAAGATACATTTGCCACGGTACGGTACTGATCAACAGTCTATAAGAACAGCGCACCTGACATGCAAATGAGGCACAACACAAGAGGGTCTTTACAGGCAAGTTTACACGTTTAGTAGTGATGTAGGCCTGTCACCTTTGGCTCATTGAGGCACTAACCGTCAGGGATAACTCCCTGTTCCTGTCCTAGGTAGGATACTTCCATATCCGAGGAAGGAGTTGTTTTAGTTATCAGCTGATGTCCCTTGGGAGAGTAACTATGTAAAAAACGAAAAGTATTTTGACTTGAAATTTAATATATATAGAAAAATAGCATTTTGTTAGAAAGAATCAGTTGATCCCATGCACAGTTTTCTGGGTGGATGTCAAGATTCACCGAGTTATAGATGTTTCTAGTGGACTTACACATGCCGGTACGTAGTGTGATATCCCAAACGATAGTCGTGTATCGATGGTAGACGGAATTCCCACTAGATTTTCAACGGGTGTCTATTTTACGAAGTTTTTCTGAAACCATGTCTGACTTCCTAGAAAAAAGGCACTAAATCTGATTCTGTGATTCACCACAATCAGTATATTCCATTCGTTAATGTGAGACCATTTCGTACTAGTATGAATTCAACTTGTCGAATTCTTAGTCTTTGAACGGTAAATATCTATGTCATTTCAAAAATGAAGAGGACACAGGAATGTCCACTAAATATGTGTTCATGTTTACATGTCTACAATTATAAGCCTTCTATACGTTGCTTGATCTATTATCAACGAAAGGAGGTTAAAAAGTTACCACACTTACACGGCCGTCAAACCAAACTACTACACATACCTTACTTAGTGATTGAAGTCAATGAAGTATAATATAACCTATTGCAGAATCGCAACATTGACGATTCACTCATGATTTGAAGACGACTGTATTTGTGAACATTATAAATGACACCTGCCATATAACTGAGCGTTTGTTTCAGCAACATGGCCTTACATGCATATATAGAATCGAATCCGGGTTTTCAAGTTCAACATCTCAAGCAATCGCTTCAGTCACTGGACACACCCGTCACAACTGTCAACTTAAAATCATAAAAATCAATTATGATTCTAGAATTAATTGCCAGTGAAGCTGGAGCCAGAGAGGTGGCACATGACCCTCATTATCCTTCCTTGAAGATATTAAGAGGATGTACTCATGACTCGACGGAGACACGAGGGAGGATGTGCTAATTGGCCGAGATGCAGCAATTACTGATCGCAGGTTTTAACTGCAGGTTGAGTGAAAGCATAATCAAAGAAGTCCTGCTTGGGCTTTCCTACCAATGTAATGAGATACTTTTATAGAAAGCATACATGAGTCCCACATGCACACATGTGTCCCTCATATGCGGCATCTTCGAGACACCATGGTGACAAATCGTATCTAATAACAATGAGAGTGTTAACCACAAAAACGGTTAACAAAATTCTGGGAGAACATATCAGATGGTTGCATGAACTATACTGGCCAAAAAAACAAAATATCAGTTTACCTTTACGTGTTTTATAAAATCGGATTACACAATAAATAAAGAATGTACAACAACCAAATTTTACACAGGAGTAGGCACATGTTTCCTCCACTACATACAGTCATTTACTGCTGTTGGGGACTCTGTGTCTGTGACGGCACTGTGACAAAGTCAGTACCTGGCGTGACCACAACGAGCATCGATCACTGCTCTGCACCGCCTGGGCATGGACTGAATGTGTCGTCGAATCTGGCGTTGTGGAATCCTTCTCCACTCATCCTGCAATGCATGGCTCGGCTGCTGAAGCGTCTGTGGTTGAGGCTGTCGGCGTCGTACACGTCTGTCTAGCAGATCCCACAAATGTTCAATGGGGTTGAGATCTGGAGACTTGGATGGCCATGGCAGCACATTAACATTGTTGTTGGCAAGATAATCCATGGTAACACGTGCAGTATGCGCTCTGGTGTTGTCTTGCTGGAAAATCTCTCTTCTGACGTCAATGGCGGGAATAAGGTGACGTTGGAGGATTCCATCACAGTGGCATACAGCAGTTAAATATCCCTGCACGTGCACCAGATCTGTTCTACCATTCAAGGATATGCTTGACCACATCATGACACTTCCACCGCCGTATCTATCGACTTCACGAATACCGTGTCGAGTGTAGCGTTCATTTCTCCGTCGGTAGACACGCATCCTACCATCATGGCGATACAGCAAGAACCGTGACTCATCACTAAACCAGATCCTCCTCCAGTACACTTGGGTACATGGTCCTACGTTTCTGCTCCATTACAGACGTGCACGACGATGATGATGCCGCAGAACGGGTGCTGTATATGGTCGCATTGGTCGTATCCCATGCTGTCGTGGGCGATTTCCGATGGTTTGCGCTGATACTCTACGAAGTCCAGGAACATTGTTGGCTGTGTATGCTGCACTGATTGTCCGGTTGCGCAGATGCAACACCCGGATGAAGCGGTCCTGCGCCGGATTTGTGACCCTTGGTCTACAAGATCTCTGTCGATAGCGCTGCCACAGACGGGAGATGGTACTCTGCCTGGCCTGGCTACTGATGACTGACATTCTCCAGCTTCCAGGCGTCCAATGGCTCTGTTTCTACAGTCTTCAGTCAGTCTTGGCATCTTGAGGGTCGCATATACGGAACAGCTTAGAGTAATTCGCAACGGGACTGTCAAATTTTTATACCCATCGGTATGAAGCTTTAGTACCCGTATTTGCAAGTGCAACATGCTTACAGCTTTTTCTCCATGCGATTTCTCCCAGTTTTAATTAAACGTGCTGTATTTGGGCGACAGTTCACCAAATGTTACGTTCGTGTGCAATGAATTAGTGTAAGGGCTGTATCCACAGTTAGCAATGACATTTATATTGATTTCAAGCATTCATATTACAACATTCTACTTTGAAAAACAGATTTAAGCTATGCGTTTCTTTTTTTGCCCAGTATATCAGCAGAGAAACTTAATAAAAATCTTTCTAGATGGTGACATCAAACAGTTTCTCATGATATTGTCTTTGTTACTGATCAAGAGGCATCATTGTTGCTTAATATTTACAAAAATGATCCCCTTATGATCCCAACACGATGTGTGTACACCTGAATTAACTTAGTTTGGACGGCTTCTTCTTAGATGTATAGAAATGGCCCCACAACAAAATGACGTCCTCATTTGAATAATGGGAGCCCGGCAGATCAGTCTTTAAGTTCAGGACAAAATGGGGATTATACGTGCCCGACGCTATATAGCTTGAATATATTGCTGAGTGCGTCGTAAAACTAAATTCACTCATTCACTCATTATACGTGCCATTTCTGAATACGGAGGGTGTTCAATAGGTTCGAAGCAGCAATAATGCATTGCAGCGAGGACCACAGACGTATGGACAAGTGTAATGCCATGATGGATCAAGACACCTTTAGTGAGCTACGGTTAGCTCAATACAAGCCACTAATTGTCTGACCTTTCGAGAGGAATATAAGACATATCGCTCAACAAAATCAGCATGATCTGCTTCAAATCCAGGTAAATTATCGGGAGACATGATACACCACGAAGCGTTTCCGATCAGAAGTCAGAAGCCCTGGAATCCATCCTGAAACCTTTGCCAATTCCTTTCCTCACACATTCCTCAACTCTCTCATGAGAGATGGCAAATGTTTTGTGACGTGTGGTGATTTTTTGATGATCATCCATAATCACATCATGTATTCTGTCAACATTTGCCAAGGTAGGGCAATAGGTCTTCCTGATCCAGGATCATCTTCGAGGATCTCTCTTTCCGTTTTGAATTCATCTCATAACAGAGGTAGGAGAATAGAGGTGCACCATCCCTACAGATGACACCTTATCTGGATGGATTGCCATATACCGTATTGACATTTACTACGATATCCCTGGTTTTGAGTTATTTTGCAATTGATCCTTCTCATTTGCAGCCAGATGGACTATAGATGCACATGATATAGATTCACAAGATAGATAGTACATTAGTCATGATACATGTTCCAAGGTACACATCGTTATACAATAGTTTATGTATAATTGACAATAGTATACCCGACATTAATACATTACCTGAGTAGGCAGTCAGAAAGGATTATTCGACTAATACAGGGAATACGCATTCTAACAGACGCAACGAAGTTATCAAAACTGGCATAATCAATTTGCAGCAGTAGAACAATGGAACTACGTAAGTATGACATTTTCAGATATAACACGTCTCACGTGAGTGATCATACAATCAGTTTATTAGACAGCCACAGTATGAATAACTGTCTATGGTATTTACACCTATTCCAGCTACTACAGACAACCTAATTTGCTAATTATTGCCGTTACTGTGAACTTCAGTGGCACTATCTTGACCGAATCATTTAGTTTGACCGAAGCGTTGATGGTAATTTTGTTTATGAGTGAAGATTAGTCGGAACAACAGCTGACTAGCTGCTAGTCTGCAACGGATGAAAACGTGTTACATGTGATGTGATCAACGTGGAATATAAACATAGCGGTAAATACAATAACTGCATTGTACCTTGGATATGTTAGCTTAACTCTTTCTGACCAGGGGCTCCTTTCACAAAGCAACCTTTACTAAAGTTAACCTTAACTCCCATTACGCTAGGGTTACCTTAGTGACCCACGATCACCTTAGTGCTTTGTGAAAGGAGGTCCAGCTCAATAACACATACTGGTTCCGGATTATGCCCAATGCTCCTTATAAATGTGGCAGGACCATTGTCTGTTAATTTGCAATATTCAGATTTTTCTAACCGCATGAAAATATTAGTAGTGCATTTTCTCCATATCAATACTTGATTGGCTCAGACCTTGGTTGTTACACACCACAATAAACATTTTCCCCGAGTGCTGTAAGCAAGGTATGATGTTTGTACGGGAATAGGGAGTTTTAATGTTGGCGGGGAAACAGTTGTTTTAGTTCGAATTCTGCAATTTATCTGGCTTGCTGGAACATCATAGTAGGTGACCATAAGATATCTTCCATCTGAAAGAGGTCCTGAAACATTTTTTTTTTAAATTCTGAATTATATTAACAAAATCAATGGCTACAGACAAACTAAAACAACATCAGCTGGAGTTTCAGTGCACATATGTGAACAGTTGGGAATGATTTGGCATCGGTTAATGTACATTCCTGCTAGCTATACGTACGGCTTATCCCACATGCATTGTAGTGAATATACGCATGCCATCCATGATGACTTTTGATGTATCATAAACGGATGCCCATTATCGGTCCTCCTATCAACAGGGCATCTTCAACGCATCTATAGATACTGACATGACGCCTAACAGAATGAGACCGTCTAAGTACCACTTGAACAAAACATGGACCATTAACTCCCCTCACCTTATCTAACATTGTGCTATTAATAGTTATTGGCGTTTCCTGTAAGAAGCTCCATTAAGAGAAAGCGTTCAACTGTCCCAAAAGTTGTTGTCCTCAGAAAAAGATGATGCCTTCTTCTTACTATTTTTCTCATGAAGGATATCTTTGAATGTCCGTTTGCCCTGACGCCGTCTGAGTGAGTTTTAAAGTTTTCATGTTTTTATGACCGCGAAGAGGCGCCCAGTCAAGCATTATGGCGCTGACACCATTATACATACATGCGCTAGCAGTGAAGTGGAAATGAAAACCACATTGTCATTAGAAGAGAGAGAAAGTTCAGATTTTGAAAGACTTCTATTCCTACATTACAATTACTCTTTGACTTTCAATACGTGAACATTCAATACGTGAAACAAAAATAGTCATCCAAAGCTTTAGATTATATCTGTCATACATCCAAGTTGAAGACACATTGGTTCGAGTGACATCGACGACATTGCGTTACTTGTGTGGGCGCGCGCTCACTCACACACACACACACACACACACACACACACACACACACACACACACACACACACACACACACACACACACACACACACACACACATACACACACACTAGAGTTGTTTGTAAATGTAAACATTCGTACATACTGTACTGAAGTCCACGAGTTTGAATTTTACCTTCACCTACCCTAACTGGATATGTATGGATTATATTCCTATGTCTTATCGAGCCAAAGCGTATGGTTCCATACAGTATTTACTGCTATCGAATATCTGCCATCTAACCCTGGCATCATGTGTCATGGTATCATTTTTCTTTTTTTCAAATGGCCGTGGCCATACTTTTTAAAAGCAACGATAAAAACTAATCATGAATGTGGGATATTGAGTTTCAGTACCATCTTTTATGGTAAACGTTTTTGAAACTTGGATGGTATTTATAGTTGCATTGTACATACTACCTTTATCTTACCCATATGGTGAAACACAACCAGTGTTATATACATCATATGTGCGCATACGCACACGTCACTTTTGCCTAGCAACTATTGTTTCTGTGTTTCGTCGTCTGTGACAATTAAACGTCAATAAACAATTGAAAGTGACGTCAATGAAAATGGTCTTCACACTTGCTCATCGTGGTTTTACTGCACAAAACAAATGTACATGAGTACAGTGGATAATAAAGAAGTTATTACACTCGGGCAAGTGTGCCATATGACTTATACAAAACTCGTGCAAAATTATGTATGACCAAATTTCACACTTGTTTCGAATAAGTCGTATGACACACTTGCTCGTGTAATAATCTCTATAAATAACATTTCTTACATGCATACTCACAACACAAAATCAAAATTTTAATTCAAAACATAAAACTTAAGGTATTTCAAGTGAGCATAGAATATTTCTAATTTGTGTGAAAAAAGTTATAGTGTATGGTCGACTGTCAGCGGAGAAAGTGTGTTCCGTTTTCGAATGTTTGGCCACCACAAAACTACATCTTGTTTCAAGTCTACTATCGATCACATTCACAGGATACGTCGTCGCTCAGGCAGATAGCATCGCACATTCATGTTAGTGGTGTGACAGCGTTCAGGCGGTGAGAACTCGCAGCTCATACCCTCTTGCTGACATGGATGAAGAAACGGATGGGAGTTGATGATGTGGCTTGGGCAACATCCACGGGAAGGTATATCATTTTCATATGTTCACGTGGTACATTAACAAACCAGTCATGAATCTATTAACACTTTCTGATTGCTACATGTACCTGATTTGTTTTTATTCCAAGACTAAAGGAAAACATATGTGAGGTTTTAGGTGGTTATAACCGTTCCAGTGGATGTATTGAGGTATTTAAGTATTTGTTGTTTCATATATAAAAACCCAACCTTTTTATTACCCTGTGGTGTATACAGTGTAAACAAGTGTAAGTTGTTTCGCGTACTTGTATATCATAAATGTTTGGGTACTATATCGGCTACACACAACTACCATGACATTAGCTCCGCGGCATCACAATCCATATGCAAGTAATGTAATCGACAATTATTGAATCACTGTCCTCAATCCTGGCATCCATCTCCAACGCTCTCTTGAACACTTTGCGGGAACGTGTATTACAATTCAGGTCTGTTACGTCTACCTAAAGATCAGTTTGCAGACAGCTGCTGGCGAAGATAAACTGATAGGTATTCAAGACATGTTTAGTCTTCTTACCACAAATTGGAACGCGATAACTCGATAACATCTGCTTAGCCACCTTGTAAAACATTCATGCTCTATATTGTCGAAAATCGTTACGAACTTGTTACTTTATTGCTGACGACTGTGAGTTCATTCGCCATTTTCGATCGTGATCTACGAGGTTGTGCTAAGATAGACGTATGACTGTATGTACTAGACGAGAAATGAATAAGTCATGTCGTAGAGGCCTGTCTGTCAAATAGGGACTCCCAGGTGGTGGCATTATGATTTTTTATTATTTTTAGAAACAGCATTTCAGCTTCGGAAATTCTTAGAAAGCAATCTGCAATACCACCAGACCATTCCAGTACTGATTCGGGTATGTCACAAGTATTTTCCCCAGATACACTAATGTGTGGAATGCTGATTCGCACATCAAAGCTCTGCATGTACTTACGACAGATACGTTATTCATATTTTATTATTCACAACTGAGGTAATGTAGATTTTGTAGCACGGTTGAGATCAGCGAATAGGGGTATCGCACGGATTTAATCAAAATATACGAGTAAATACACGACTTTCGTAAAATTCGATTTATAGATTACGTGAAAGATGTGTATAATTTTAATGACTAACAATGGTAAACGTCCACTTCAGCCGAAACCGGTTTCGATTTATTAGATTACGTGAAAGATGTGTAATGGTCTTACGTCCACTTCCGTCCGAAACTGGTTACAAATCAGGTTGCGGATGAATATTCTTATGTCCAAAACATCGATGTTGTTAGCATGTTTTACCAATGCACTCTGATGTTGCAACTTAACAATGGCAGTTGCCATGAATTAATAATCATGTTCTCTAAGACCCACTCCAAGTAATGGTTCGCTGGTACACAGGGAACACTTAGTCAAACAACATCATGCTTTGACTATCACCACTGAATAGGACATTATTAAGTTTCTGAGTGTACTCGCAGAATTTCAATTTTCTCCTCGCCCTCGCCAGAGACGTTCTGTATCTGTGTATCTGGGTGAGTGAGTGTTGGTCGACGCCGCATCAGCAGTTTTGCAGCTATTCGCTGCTATCATCTGTCTATCTCTTATCTGCTGAATATAAGGTCTTGGGTACAAACTTCAATCTGCTTTGCAGTCAAGGGCTAGATCATCTTCAGCATAAAAACAGATACCAAAACATAACAGATAAACAAAGCATTTGTTTTGTATGTATTTGTTTATAGCAGTCCACTGCTAATCGAACGAGGCGACTGAAATTACCCATGTGCAAATCCCCTATGTACGTCAGTATAAATAAATAAACATCAAGTCCGATTGATGATCCGATATATTTTAATTATGCATGACGTTTGTTATTTGAAAGTTCCTTTCTACCCACTTGCGCTTGTTGTAATTCATTTCATATTGTCACATGATCTGTGTGATTTCGAAAAGAAACATGACCAAGGTTATTAACAGACTTGATAGCGATGAATTAAACTTTAAAAGGAATGAGTACAATGAAGTGTCAAATTGTAAATCCAGAGACAGTTGACATCATATTTGGTATAAGGATAGCATTTTGTAGTAACTAGTAAAATGTCACATGACTAAAACTTAAAATAATAAAGGCTTCAAATGTAAATAAATTCTGTTCAGATGAAGGCATTATATATTTTTATTACAGGACACTGATCTTGTACTAGGGAAAGATAGTTTGATTGGTTCCATTAGAGGCATCATGTTTCAAAACTGGTGAAAACAATATATAAATGACTCCCCAGTGTCTACTATATCTCCCAGAGATATTTGGTCATGAAGAACGAATCAAGCGTTCACATTCGATACATGACGTAAACGTAAATGACCAGGTGTGTGCAAGGTCAGATGTAAAATATGATATTGTGGTGTTACACACAATAATGATCGTGAGAGGTTATGTATGAAACATCTTCATCTTTAAAATCTCAAAATATTGTATACGAGTACACACGAGTCTCAAACACCGCTATTTCGAATGTACCGATATATAGAAACTATCCTCCCGGTTCACGCCATTTTACATATACAAATATAAACGCTTTCCATTCACCTCGTTTTGAAACGATAACACTAAACCAACACATAAACACTAAAGCGACGTTGAAACGAACTATAATACTTGCACTGTCATGATAGGTTTTAGGGTCCTTTTATAGCCACGGCATCGGTGTCACCGTAGAGAGGCAGATAGTAAACGAAGTAAATCAAACATAACTGAAAATAACAATATTAGGAAGTAAATGTGAAAAACACAGCTTGATCTGATGTCGTAAGTACATATATTATATTCCTGTTTATTCGATGCCTACACACGACGATTGTCCTTGGAAATGACAGACGTCTCGTACTCAATGTTAATGATACCAGTCTAGAATAACAAAGAAACTGATATTATTCAATATAAACACAAATCCTGAGGGTCGTAAACGAATGGTTTAACCCTTAAACCAAGACGTACAACGTATGAGTATTCCCTCCATGTTCGTATTACTTAAGGTCTGCATTATGTGGTGTTGACCCTCACTGAGCGAACATTGGAACCCAAAGTGGATACCAATTGTTCATATCCCTATTTTGCACCTAAACAGACGCTGACACCATTTCATTTAACACGTGTGACATCATGTTTACACTGAAAACAATACCACAAATAGGTCCTCAAAACTAAACACTTGTGTATGCTCAAATTATTCTTCAGTAAAATCGATTGTAGATTGGTTACAACAAATAGAAGTAACTAACGTCACTGAGTGACATCTAAGACCTTCGCTATGACAGTCCGTCGAAACACATTTACCTCAAGCAAAAGACAAAAAATGGAAAGCATGATCAACGTGATGGGAGGTTTAAGATTAGGTGTTTGTCGTCATTGGTCGACAGGCCGATCATTCAGAAGTGATTAAAGACATGTGTTGAATAGATACTGAAGTAACTTCATACCTTGTTTCAAAACGCTGATGACGTTGTAGCGATGGGTTGCCGCGAAGATATTCAAGAACTTGCATAAATGTTCAAATACTCTGACTTTTACCAGGGTAAATCATAATGTTGAGTTCCAGATTACAGTGTCAGAAAGACACGATGCTTCTGAATCTGGTGATAACCACCTGACCTATATAAACGTGACAGACCTCCAAGTGAAAAACATACATTAATTTTCTTTAAAAAATGAATTACATGGAAGTAAACCATTTTTTAATAGCAGATGATCTGGCAAAAAGAAACCGCTGGCATTTATCCATAATTGCATGTCAGTCGTGATCAGTGCCATGTAACACCATTTTCTGGACTCAATTGTTCCTTTACACAAACTTTAGGCAATTTACAAACACGCGAGAGGAACCGCAATGGGTTTTTGCTTCAAAGGGTTTCTCAATTCTGCCGTATTCGTATGGGACACATTACGAGCAAGTAATAACGTCTTTTAACATATATTTCGAGTCAAATTGTGTTGCGAAAGAAAATAAAATGCGTAACCTTTCTTTGATGTAGATGCTTCTCTCCCATAGGATGAAACACTGACATGCAGACTATCATCATCATCCTTCTTTAAGAAGTTTAAAAAGAGTCGGATATGGCTTTAGACGTCGACTAATTTGTTTATAATTGAGCTGTCTTTACACTACGAGCTGTTCAGTTCCTGGTTTAATTAACCAGAGTATCTAAAACAGGGTAAAACAAAACCAATATAATGACTAATTCGATCGAGCATTTGCTTCTTGGTTCATGATCTGGAGCCGATAAGTATCGGTATCTGCGACAAAGGATAACATATGATTTGCTCTA
Organism: Haliotis rubra; assembly: GCF_003918875.1. NCBI lineage: Eukaryota > Metazoa > Mollusca > Gastropoda > Lepetellida > Haliotidae > Haliotis > Haliotis rubra. The sequence continues at coordinate 44,552 of NW_025765869.1, forward strand.
CTATATTCCCTCGTACTTCAGTCCCGACAATATACGCATGTGCAAGATGTACAAGGTTTGCATCCCGAGAGAGAGAGAGAGAGAGAGAGAGAGAGAGAGAGAGAGAGAGAGAGAGAGAGAGAGAGAGAGAGAGAGAGATGATGATGATGATGTTGATGAAGCCAGATGAGTTTGATTCAAGGAGAAATAGACTCGTTTACAGCTGGGGAAGTGGGCAAGCACCACTCAGCCTATTCTGGTCAGTGAGGGGGTTATACACAGTACAACCAGAAATTATTGAGAATTTAAGATTGTAATTTTTTAATTTTTGTCACTCATTAATCACGTATTAAATGTGAATATTAGCAGAACATAACTCCAGATTCAAAGACAGGTGAACAGTTAGTATGTTGTCAAGTCACCATGGGCAGCAATGCAGCCTTCAATGCGGCGGGGCATACTACTGATCAAAGAAGTTAGAAAGTCGTGGTCCATGCTGTCCCAATATCGGACAGCCTCTGCTTTCATTTCAGCAGTATTTGTAAGATTTTTCTTATGGACACTTTCCTTCATAAGTTCCAAAACATTTTCTATTGGATTTAGGTCAGGGCAATAGCTTGGCCAATCTAATAATGTCATATTTTGGGTCCGAAACCAGGCCTGTGAATGCTTTGAACGATGTTTTGGGTCGTTGTCCTGCTGGAAAATCAAACAATTTCCGTAGAACACGTGAGCAGATGGAAGTAAAGTCCCTCGAAAATATTTATGTACCGCTCACTGTTCATATTCCCTTCAAATACACAGAGGGGCGTTGCCCCTAACACAGATATGCCACCCCACACGTAAAATTTCGGACTGTACTTTGGGCGCTGATACAAAGGTTTTTCAGTTTGTTTGGTCCAGAATTTCAGTGTATTAGGAAACAGCCACACAGAACTTTCATCTGAGAAAATCACATTGTCCCAGTTAAAATTTCTATGCTGTAAGCACCAGTTCAACCTTCGCTCCTTTTGTTCAGGTTTCATGATCGGTGATGGAATTCCTCGACTTTTCTGCCAACCCATTGCATGCACCTCAGTTCTAATTGTCTCCTTACAGACAGCCACAGTTCCTCTATCAATCATATCCAGCCTTAAGTTTTCTAAACTCCTTCGTTTATTTTTAGAAACAAAAATACCAAGCCGCCTCCTGTCACCGACAGTCAATTTTCTGGGCCTACCTGCACCTCCCTGGTGTTCAATGCTATATCCATTTGCAATATTTTTCAAAACACGATAAACAGTGGACAAAGGGATACCTGTTCTACTTGAAATCACTTTAGCTGATCTGATGTCCTTGTTGTTATGCTCTAAAATCAACTTCCTCTTCTTTAAATCATCCATACTGAGGATCACTGAAAATGCCGTCTACTAGCAAGTAAACAAAGGGAGATAACTCTTCACAAACTAATGAAAAATGATTAACGGAGTTGTCTCTCTTGAATGAAACCAAGCACTTGATAGCTGGTCAAGGTTGTTTATACTAGAAATCCAATTAAACATATTCCTAAAATTCTCAATAATTTCTGGTCATACTATAACGGCCCCAGCCATATCAACTTTACGAAGCTCCAAACCCTTAGGTTCTTCGTTCGAATTTTCTGAAGGCTTGTTTTGTGCCATCGGGACACCGTCACTCTACTAAGGATATCACTGAAACTATTTTTTCTGCCTAATCACTGTCACTCTGTAGCCCCCAATACCTGGCAAGAACAGGATCTGGTGGTTGACTCATAAGTCACTTTTGATATTTTGTCCGGGCAGTTCTATTACTATTTAAGAAATTGTTTACCTCTATCGGCAAATACTGCTCCCTGTTTGCATTAATCCTTCTAAATTACCATCTTCTGCTACCAATTTCAACATGTAGATTCAACATATTTTTATTTTCAGCGGACTGACAGGAACTTAGCCTCTTACCAACATCAGTGCTCTCCGTTACTAATCATATACATGTACTCTGATTACAAATCCGAGTATTACCCAGTAACTATGTCCCTTCAATCGTACGCCTTAATTCAGTGACTCTACATTCCTTATTGGGAAGACATGTAGCTTTGGAAGACGAGATCACTTCACTACATTATACTATACTCGGACCTATTTTGGCTTACCTTCCAAATAAATGTAAGCCAGGGTCATTGTGAAAACGCAGAGAAACCTTCCCATTCACTCAGAGTGTTATATTAGATAAACCTAACTATATATCAGCCATTGTGATTGTTAGATGCCATCCATCTCGTTTGAATGTCTGTGTATGTTATATATGGTTACATGAGGGCGTTGGGGGAATCTATATCAAGTATAGACGAATAGCCCAACGTTATGGCAGGTATAGATAAGCAAACGGAAGACATCTCAACTGTTTCACCAAGGCTGTTATTGTTGTGTCGGAACTGATCATTACAATGGCCGACGGTTATTTAAGATACTCTTGCAAATATCAAATGATTGTATGTCAGTTAAGGTAAAAGATCAAGATTGCTCCTGGGGACAGGATGATCATTTCACATTTACAATGTAAGTTTGTGTCAAATGCGTGTTGTTTGTGGCGGCTTATCGGGAGATCAGGCCTAGTTGGATGCGTGTCACCATCGTACTCCGACGGCGTGGCACGTTTGACGTTGCTCAATTAAATGATATCAATAAATGGTTGTGGTGGTCCAAGTTCTATGGGGCTTAAGTGATTTAGTTGGAATGTACCTGACTGAGATGATAAACAACTGATATCATATGTAAGTATGTATTATTAACTATTCCACATTAAGTCCAGCATATACTTCATTTTTCTGTCAATTATACCATAAAAACAAGTTCTATGACGGTGTGCATACTTATCAATTGCACAATCGGACCACTTGTACATGCCATATATCAAACGGTTTCTGCCGATGGTCTCAACAACACGTGTATATTCAAACGAATAATGACATCACAATGGTGAAATGGTGTGATTGTTCGTTGTTGACTTTGTTGTAGTTGGTTTTGAGATCAAAGGCAAGCTGTATCATGTAATTCACATCTGAAAGCACAAAGCGACATAACGCTTCGGAATCCATCATTAAACCTCAGTCTTCAGCCTTTGATCTCGTCTCCAACGACAATATAATGTTTTGCATGTTTGGGTTCATAGTTTCTAAAAATGTATTGACAGTTTGAACATTGGCATTTTTTGAAAGGTTGATCACATGTAAAGGGGGGAAAATGAGAAATGTTATCTCGGCCCTTAAATACATCGCATACAGAACGCGTTTGTGTGTGTGTGTGACAGTGTGTAGGAATCACCTGATACATTAAATGGTACACGTGCATACATAACAGATTGATGAACATCGTTAAATCTTGTGATGGACATTTGTCAGAGCATATTTGAACCTTTCTGTTGACTTAAACCATTTCAACCAGTACAGCCTTAGAGCGATTCATTACACAAATTGTACCCTTCAAAAAGATGCAAACAGGTGAATTAACAATTAAACTTTAGCTGTTTTCTATTCAGTGAGTTTTCAAAATCATTTAATTGATCGTGGCATTTACCAAATTTTTCTGCGTGTTGTTTTGTAGTTGTTCTTGGTATAATCAAATTATGAAACTTGCACACTAACAACGCCATGCTTCATCAATGGCCAACGTATAATGATACATGAGCACACCAACAACGATTAAGTCGAAACAGTTTACACAAAATATGCCAAGGGCTAAAGAAAAGAATCATCAGATCGTAATCACAAAACGCGTGGTTAAGCTACATCACTGCTTCTGGCAATACAATTGTTTGTAAAATTTTCCAATAACCTTGGCCTTTCCTCAACGCAAGGGTCAATGTAGCTAATTTAAAGGTGAAAGGCCAGACTCACTCAAATGAGGCACAAGCTTCAAACAGTACTAGAAGAACCATAGGACCATGCTTATCTGAGGTATATATGGTGCACCTAGGGCATATAGGTACAGATGAGTGCTTGCCGAGCTCTGTGAACAATGAGGACTGAGGGAGGGGAACACAGGTGCGACACAGGTTTTGCAGCTCATGATACAACGTCACTATTATTAATGCTCGTCTAGTCATCGAATAATACACCGAACAGCATATGGTACGGCATCTATTTATATTTTGGTAAACGTTATGGAGCCTTAGAACAGGAATATGATGTTTCTCGAATGCTTTAGATATTCACGATGAAATTAAAATTCACCTTTTCTTTCTCCAGACCCATACGTCTATATCATCTAGGGTTCGAAGAGTAATTCGAAAACTGCCCTTTGATAATTGCCATATATGAACTGACAAAAACCCACAGAAGCACTAGGGTTTCTAACAAGACCAGATTAGAATTGATTTTAACATAGGACAAAGATATTCACAATCCACAGATTAAAGAAGATAATGCTTCTTTAGAGGCATGGGGATCATAAACCTTATAGTCTACGTGTGTTTGAATCCTCTGATTCGTGGAAAACTGCGACTTATGATATGTTTTGTCATTGTATTTTTGTCAGATTAGTCAAGTACTGAACTTACCATGTACTACCACTGTAAGTAAAACTATTGACTTCAAATATGTGTACACAATCGTATATATACATGTCCTTGTATAGTTTCTTGAATGGAATATGGAGGCTTGAATACGTTAACTATTTTCATTATGCATTAAATAGCAAAGATAAGTTCGTTTGTATATAAATATAGCATTTATACAAACAGGTAGACGTATGTCGAAATGTGAGCGCTGTCAGATACTATCTTCAAGAAGGACATTGTGATATGTAGTAATAACTAATCTTCGAACTGATCGTATCATTTTCAAGGCTGTAATGCTGATATCACTAGCTGTATTGTAGTGGTAGAGTGAGCAAATGATTCGTTGAACGACGGGAACACCATGAGGGGAATCATACCATGGTCTTCGACGAAACAAGCGAAAGATTTTACAACTAGCTAGGCTGCGCAGCAGCCCAACGTGAAGTAGATAAGCATTGAAAGCGGTAAAGAAAATTCCTCACCGTATCAGTTGTGTTACGATAAATGACTTTAAGGTGTTAATTACCAATTGTTCAATACAGAATGAGAAAGAATGTTCTGAAATGCATTATGCTTAACTCGTATGTATACATCAGATGCTTGATTGGCATTTTAGAAGATGCTATTGATGAACATAGAGATTTTTCTGGGTTACGTCTATTTATTCTTGAGTACAACGTTTCAGGACTTGTTCTGGCCCCAGGTATAACTGAACAGTACCTGTTGACATGTAGTGGTACATACAGTGACAGTAACCAAGCTGCATAGGAAGTCTGTCTTCCACATGCACTAGGCTGTTCTGTTTGGGAATTGGAATCAAACATGGTGTTGGTTGGTTTCAGCACCCTTGTTTTTCGCTGTTTTTGACAATGTTTCATTTCACTCAAACTCAAGGAATATTGAATCAGTTCCTTCTATGCATGTTCTAACATGTCGTTGAAAGTGCCCCATTAAACACACAAAAGGTTGCATTTACCTTAGACTATAAATGACCTCACCACGTTTAATTTTATATATGACTATCAAATTTTATGGTGTTCCAATACTTTTTGTTTGAAGTATATATGAACAGGTATTTGACAATTGATTGAAAATATAATTATAAAATGCATTAATCCTTTGGGGATTTTCTGGCCAAAGCTTCAGACAGTATTACAGCAATGAAGAAGTTTAACGGACAACGTCTGTAAACAAAGCTTCAGGTGCTTCCCATAGAAGGATAAAAATTATGTCTTAACACATTTAAATACATAACGAAAATGTAGCTTGTAAAGCATAACATTCAATCCAAGCTTTACCCATTAAAACTGTTCCTTAAACACTGCAGCAATTACTCTGTTGCATTCCCTGATCTAATGCACAACGCATTAAGATTATTTTTGAATATCTGAAATGAATGGGCTAATCATTTCTCAATTACGTTTTTGTTAACGTTTCTCCTGGGGACATTAAAAAACTTAATGTGGCTCCTACCTCCCATTTCCCAAATGGCCCCGAGAACGCTCATTAATGGACGTAACCAGAAAGCCTAGGTTTTTCGGTTACACTTGCTATTCCTCATTGTCTTCGCGAAGACGGGAATACATTTTCCGGAAATTGAAAAATGCTTCAAAGAATGATATGTCTAGCATTTATGTTTACGAAGCAGGCTTCGGGGCTTTTGTGACTGTGATTAGTATGTACAAACGGAATATAGCCGTATTCATGTGTCCCAGTGCCTGACCGTACATGTCACACTTATACATGTCCACATGACATGGGCCACAAGATAACATGAATGGAAACATCTTCATTGCCATGCAGACTACACTTCTTTGCTTGACATTTTTCATTTTTAAATAATGCGTTGATATAATGATATAAAACAAAGTGATGAAACCCTTCCATAATCATATAGGAAATCTCTGCTAACAGAGAGAGCTTATTCGACGATTCTCTCCACATCCTCAGCATGTGTTTGTGAATCACTTTCAAATGCAAGTGACAACAGGTGATCGCAAAATAGGTGAGGGCATCCAGTCCAATCAACGTATGCAACGCCAAGTACATGGAATCCTAGAGTTCAAGTCCAAACAGGAAATTTAATAAGACATACCAATGTCATCAATGCATATGTATCCTCCACATATCTGCCATTAATCTTCTTGAAAGCTCCACTGAAGCATTTGTGAACCTAACAAACAACGTTTGAGCCAGATTCGCAAGACGTTCTTTAAACGTAAGTGGAAACAGTATCATCGAACGTACCTCAGTGGTTCGGTAATGTAATCACCAAAGGCTTGAGCTGCTGAGAGATTGCATGACATAAAGATAGAATTGACAATTGGAAAACTGTTTAAAAGATCTAAATAACAAACGAGGCTATTGCATGTTCTCCGTTGTTCCTAAGTCAGGTGGGTACATCAGTTGAAGGGAATTTCCTGTTGAATGGTGAAGGATTCACTGCTTGTTCGTGATTGAAATACAACACTGCTTTAACGTTTGGTAAAATACAAGTAAATCAATCGGTTAAGAACGGCCGTCTTAAACACACCTGCTACATGTTCTTGGATGGGATTTCTATGGAGGTTGTGTATGGGCATAAAGCTATAGAACGGGCGAGCATGACGCGATACACGGGGTTAATATGCCATATTACAACAACCAAATTTACTTACAGCCTATCCTAACTTACTTTATGTGACGTTACCCTTGCATTTAATGTCAATATCAGAAAGATTGTCAATATATAATTGGATAAGTAAACTCTTTGTACCTGAGATACATCTTCATTGGAAATTATATGCATTATGGAAACATTATCAATAATACATTTGATCGACTCATTTCGATACTGAACAGTATCTCAGAAAACAATACTACTTGTAGATACGATGATACTTTATTAGCCGTGAGGGAATTTTGCAAATCATGTAAGTGAGTGAGTGAATTAATATTTAACGTCACATCGGCAATATTTCAGCCATATCGTGACGAGAACATATTTGACATTGAAATGGAAAATGTGAACATTATAGAAACATGTCATCAAAGGACAGTAAAACAACTAGAATATCACAATTACAACTAAAACTAGTGTTGAAAGTTAAAACTGATAGCACTATTTGGACAATACAAGATAAAAAAAGGCTATAGATCGCCAACAACCGAAGGTAGATCACCATACTAGGGTCCATGGGGACTTACAGTGCCTTTGCTACCTGCATCGACCCTAGTTGGATTTACACCATCCCGTCAGCCGCTGGCGATTGTAGGAAAGGTTTAGCCGAATTTTAAAGGAACAAATATACTACGTTTAAAAATCGGGTAAGCAAAAATTTAATTTGGAAAGTTTTGGGACTTACGTACCCTCTCAGGAGGACAATAATTTTACGATACTTCAACCCCCTTCGAGGATACAGCCACTAACAATCGCAGTTACTAATTTATACTACCATGTTTAAAATACCATTTATCTATTTACAAATCATTTAATAAATCTAATTCTTTTAAAAATGCAATAATTAAATGAGAACTGACATTATTAAAAAGATCCTTCATAGTTCGTGATTTGAAATAGATATCCCTTGTAATGGAATATTCAACACAGTCAAGCAGGACATGCACAATCATGTAATAACACGTCCCAGTGGATACGTATAAACTTCGTAATGAGAGGTGGTGTGGTGTGGTGTTTTAATTACACGATTTGCACCCAATACCTATATGCACTTATTATCCAGAGTTTGGCCATGAACAGGCTGACAGCAAGAAACAGATTCCGTATGTGAAGGACGTGATCTTATGAATGGTCATGCTCGAATATTTTTTCAAGAAGGGAACGTCCCGAGATTACATCTCAGACTTGCTCTATATTTAACCATCACATCCCACAAGCCCATTCTACTACTTGTCATTTCTTAACGTTGAATTCAACTAAATACCACTAGCATACATTCTAATGTTAGCGCGTGATGCTCCCAACCAAATTCCAGTTTCTATTTAAATAAATGTAACAAACAAATACGAAATGAAAGATAGTTAAAAGTTTTGTAAGGATGTTCATATTGGGACATAATGAGGCATATTGTGTGGCTGTGGACAAAATTGCACGATCAGATCACCCGAATAGAACGTTCTTTTTGTAAATGTCCATGTACAATATGAACGAATGAGTTACAGTTTACAAACTTGCGACCATTGGCAACATTTCAAATATATTGTGACGAACAACTGAGCATACAATTATCTTTAAAAATCTCTCTTCGAACAGATCAATGATTCCAAGAGATTGCAAGACAAGGATTCAAAATAAAGATAAGGCTTATAAATAAATCTATTCTACCTATTCGGCGCATCCAGTTTTAATTGCAACGCGTATTGATCTGCCTATGCAATTTCTCTGAAAAACATATTATTAGATGAGTGATTCTATCATCACAATGTATATAGAAGGGAGGATCCTCATCGTTCGGGTGCATATTGTCTTTGTCCTAACATGAAAAATGACTTCAAATCTCGACTGGCAACCCAAAATCTTTACTGACAAGCCAAGTAAGCCAAACCAACAATTGTCGTAATTCCATGTAAAATAAATCCTGCAATTAAAATATTTACCTGCTATGTTAAATTCTATTTGGTCGTACCATTTTATTACATCATATCTCTGTAAATTTCAAATAAGATTTTCAGTAATCAATATTTGTCAAAGGCAGAATGCATGAAAGCGAGTATTAAATGTAAGAAAATATTTAAGTTTCGAGTATGTAATAACCAACTCTTGTGCTGTGAAAAAGCAAATTTTCCCCCTCTCGTTTTGTCAACTGCCATGGATAAGAAGACAGAGACTAAGCGATTTTCAAGATGTTTTATCACCAGTAATGTCCGATTGTTGCCTTATTCCAAGTGATAAGACGAGACATATGTTCTCATCACCAGAGAAAAGAATAAAGGAAAAAACGAGAATTCAATTTAGAAATATACGCTATTTGAGGGATGGTTCGTGAGACAGAAGAAGGTCTGAAGCGCCAAAGGTAAACGCTGAGGATGAATATGTACAGTTGGAAGGTGGTTTCTTATTTGAAACGACTGTTTAGTATATTATTAAGCACAAAATGTGCGGTAGCAAGAGCAAGTCATAAATATTACTACGGAACCTGACCCTTTAATAAATATGAGTCCCATCCATAACTGAATAAGGGCCGTCATGTGGCTTACATCTGCAACAAAACTGAATTCAATTGTCTTGGCTATTGAAATCTGGAAAACGTTTTCGAGAGACGATTTCTAAATGCAGTTGCCCTTCCAATAGGATGGACGAAGGCAATTTGTCAATGATCCAGAAAAAGAGAAACATTTAAAACATTCAAAATACTTTTAAAGATAATGCTCATCACTGTATACGACAGATAATGCCTTCATGGACAGCCTGATACTGATTATTTTTGCTATACTGTTGTGTTATAGTTACACATTGCCGAGTCAGACGAACTTGAAATTGTCCGTGTGATAAAGACTTGGCCATATACTGAGCCAAACGACTTGTAAGTTCAAATTCCTCTAGATAGGGATTAGTGTCATGTTTAACAGAGCTATTTGAAAACAGTCAAATTTTGAAAACAACTTTTGCGTCCGAAACAAATATCAAACCGTAATCTAAAGATTAAATGATTCGAGTTATGATTTTGTACAACTGTTGGTGCTTTTGTGACAAATACAACTAACTGAACCTATGGCCGACACCAATGTATGTGGACATATCACTCACCAGTTCATTTGTTGCGAGATATTTATTCATTTAATTCAGGTCATGATTGTGCACTTAGTGTACAAAACGATGGCAGTCTTCTATTACATTATTTGAAACATTTCCCATATCCATACCACCGGAACTGCTCGACTCGACAGCTAATAACGAGGTTGTACAGTGATTAATGTCAGCTTCTCAGCCACTCTTGTTGAAACCCTGTGGCTATGGTGGTGGTATTGACCCACTGTGTCTTTGAAACTAACGTATGGTTTGTCCAGATGATTCACATTTGCTTCAGGCTGGCTGGTGTACATTCACTTTCCAATTAGAGGTGCCGGATCTGACCGTGCATGATGCTCTATCACAACTATGTTATATATACAACAGGATTCGGTTTATGATTGTCTTTTCCGGATACATAATGTGCAATCATGCATGCAGATATTATTATCTGCCGTGATGACGCCCCAACAAGTGTATATCTGTGTTAATCTATTTAAGCAAACGTCGATAAATAAATAGCAAAGCCCTTTGGTGTGGTGCCTGGTTAACGATCCCTGTTGAAGGTAGCGTTGCCCTAAGGAATACTTGATCATTCTTGGATACTTATAGTTATCGGGGATTGCTTAAATGTAGATGTCGTTGTCCGTTCAACTCACAAATGAGTCATAAATCTACGAAATTACATTGAACCGCATATATGACAGTTACAGGGAGTTGAATTGTAATCCGTATTTCCTGTATTTAATGTCCAATCTTTCTGCCTTTGAGTAAATGCATCTTGTAAATTGTAGAAGTTGAATATTATTCATGCTATACTTCTTTTTTTCTAGAACCTGACATGATTGCATTCAGTTCAACACATTGCAGTCGTATTACTATATAACATTCAAGAACTTTTTTATTTGCAGACGGATGAATGATATGGTACTTAACTGCAAGGTCACCTCACTACCTAACGATCAGCATGACGACGATACCTACTGAAGTCTTGGATATGAACATTGATAATCAAGATATCGAATCAAATGCCAGTTTCACAGGAAGTGTGATCAATTTCAATTTCCATAATGCTTCAAACAGGCGACTGTACATCCCCAGAAGGATGTACCAGCCTGATCCAATGATTATTGGAATTTACAAATTCAGCTTCTACTCCTATCCACTCATATTGTCGTTTGGATCCCTTGGGAACATCTTAGCTTACCTGGTATTTACCCGCACCCGCCTGAAGAAAGTTTCGTCTATCCACTACCTGGCTGCAATGACTGTCACGGACACCGGGTTTCTGTGGACGTTTTTCCTCACACCTTTATACGGATATTACAAAGTGCCTATCATCGTACAAAACGGACTGTGTCAATTCATGACCTTCTTGAATTATGTATTCACATTCCTGTCGATATGGTACCTAGTTGCCATGGTTGTTGAGAAGTTCATTGGTGTGTATTGGCCTTTAAAAAAGTCATCCATGTGTACTCCTTTTCGAGCAAAGCTCGTCATGTCCTTTATGTCTGTCATTGCTGTGGCGTGTTATTCGTACGTTGTGTATTTCTTTGGACCAGATGAATTTCAAAATGTGCTACGCTGCATGCCTTGGAAGGAATTACGCATTCATTTCCACAATTTGAGCAAAATTGATACTTTTGTTGTCGCAATATTGCCTTATGTTGTCATCATTGTCCTAACTATCCTCATAGTGATAAGAGGCTGCGAGTACTACAGAATATCCACTTCGGTGGAACTTTGGACAAGATCTAGCGGAAGCAGAGTATCGCTTTCACAATCATCTGTCCGCGTTACCAACATTTTATTTCCTATCATAATTTTGACAGTGCTCGGCAATTTCCCTGTAATGATTCTGCGAACGGCAATGACTTTGAACGGTGTGAGAAATCCTTCATTAGCTAGATGGAATCAATTGTTTTATGTATTATATATCCTAAACTTTGCAATCAAATGTTTTGTGTATTTGGTTTTCTCGGGAAGTTTCCGTCGGAGAACGAGAGAATTGTTAAAATCTGGTTTCAACAAAATGAAGGATGCTTGTAACAGGAAGCATTCAATATACGATGCAGATCCTCACAGAATCAATCTTGATTCTATGTCAAGAGGTGTCATTATGCGGTCCCGGTTAATGCAGTCAGATATTTAAGGAGCTGCCTTTATATTAGCAGCTCGTACAATCCTTGGATGGGTGACCGTGTTTGGCAGCTTGACTCCTGAGAGTTTCTAGGACTTCAGTCCTGCCCCACAACGAAGCACATGTGATGCATGTGGTCTCACCTTAGGCAGGTGAGTTTGTTCAAATTGCCTCTGTTCACCCAGCAGAAAATGGGTACCAGTTGGATAAAGTCATGCGACTATAACCTTCTAGCGCCTAACAGGCAGCTTGGGTTATCCGGGGTAATAAGAATCATATTCTGATTAGGCGCAGCGAGCAATCGCTTGCTGTTTGGAGACTGCGCGCTATAGAAGATGACTTATTATTATTATTATATTTGTTCTGAAGACCCCTTGAACAATAATATATAGTTGGGCATCTAACAAAATGGAAGTCATCAGCATTTTTCAGCCATTTGTGCATATGATCATGAATTGTTATAACGATTCTCGCCTTTGTCTTATGCTTCGTGTTAATCCTCATCTTCTCAGAGAAGGCACCGAGTAAAAGCTAAATTAATAGAAACGTGTTTATTTGTTAACCATCGTTGGTAAGGTTTTTAAAGCAATTGTTGAGATCGGTTACCACAATATTAAATGTGTGGCATTACAGTTTAAGGTGCCCACATGCAGTTGACTTACCACCTTGTTGTTCTGCATACTTCCAGTGTCAGAGTACGTACATTTACAACGGTGTACTCTGGGTAGTAATCTTTTATTCATATCGAGAAACTACATTCAACTTGTTCATGTTAAGTCTACATAGTAGGCAGCTCTACGTTGCAAAGACCCTGTATTTATGTCCCAGCTAGCTATGTGACACCCTACATACATTATATGTGTATTGAAGGAAACATATCCCGAGATTTACAAATCAGTAGTTACCCAGAAGAGGTGGCCAGTGATGACATTCTGTTTTGCGTCATATCGCTGCAACTATCTATTGTAACAGACTTTTAAATTAATGTGTAAATGTGCTACAATGTCGGTACTATATGTCTTCAGTACGCCATACGCATATATTTTCTCCAATAAAACATCCTGAATCTTTCGTATTGTCTTTCCTAAGCTCACAAAGAACTGTGCTGCTTTGCGTTACTGCTTTGTTTCTTATTTCTTTGTTAATCCTGCCACGATCGAGCCTCTAGAGCTGGGAAAATGTACCACACAGGACTGTTCAGTTTAAACATATTTTATTCACAAAGTGAAAAGGTTCGGGGACAACTTATGTAACCCCTCTCCAAGAATATTTGCAATGACACATATCAGCGCAAACAATTATAACAAACAGACACAGAGGAAGATTGACAGAGAAGGGGAAGTATTATAATACAAAAGGTACAGTGAAAGAAAACTAATGGAGTCTTTCCGGTTGTAAACTGGGTTTTCCACAACCATCCCAGACTTCGTATGTGTACTCAAAGTGAGGTCTTACCAATACTGTATAAATCTCTAGAAGCATATTCATATTACGAAGGTATTTGAATTGTCTCCTTGAGTAGATCAGTTTCGAGGCTTTGGAAACAATATCAGATACATGGGAGGAATATTTGGTGTTCGATGAAAGTTTTATCCCCAAAATGTTTATGATTTTCTGATGTTTTAACAATTAATTTATGAAATAATATGATGGTCGAGCAAATATTATCTTGGAGTGAGGAAAGTACTGATTCTGTCTTATCTGGATTTTATGATATCAATGCTCAATCACTTATCCTTCTTTTATGTACAGGGCTGCACAGCAATAATCACCACATTACACATCTAGCAGTTGACAATGATGATACCATCTGCTCACTGGCAGCTATATGACTGAAGAGAAAGCTATTTGAGGTATGCAGTAATATTGTATCTATGTGTTCTCCGTCTCGACCAAGAAAGAAATATTTACGTACGTTCATTAGGGAAGCCACACAAAACATTCACCTCCGGAGGTCACATGTTCCTATGCTCTCTTTTTTATTATAGTAACCCATGTCACTCATAACACTGATGGTCAATATAAAGAAAACCACAAAATATGTTCAGTAAAATAATATATACTTGAACGACAGGTAAAAATGTAATCAGAAAGACCATTTAAAAGCATGCACAAAGTATGACATTTTACAATAGATGGCTTTGGCTGAAATTCCAGACCCAGTCTGAAATTATTCCCTCTCTGGCATTATTGGAAGTGCCTACAAAGTCTGATGGAAAATTTTCTCTTTGTTTCTTATGATTTGATAAGGATTATGTTCGATTTGCATATACCCTTCTGTGTATTACATTTACCAGTTCACGAGTTCTGAAGAAACATCAAGTCATTTTTAATAGATATTGTTCTATCTTTCCATGTTTAGCCTTTCATTTGGTGTTCTGTAACACGTGAGAGATGCTGCTGGCGAATTAATCATTCCTTGAATTGTAAAAACATAGCCATTGTGTACTCCCTGTTACGTATTAGTTTAGTCAGAAACATGAAGCCAGTCTCTATACCTAAGGACATGTCGGAAATTCAAACAACACATTCTCATTAAAGACGATCAGTTTTCGTATTCTGCCTCTGTGTTACGGAACTGTGCTCCTGAGACAAGGGTGTTATAAAACAAACAGAAGTAAGACAGAACGTGCTAAGTGTATCAAGTAAGAGATCGACAACCCAGTTTATCTTACAATGGTCACTGATGAATGAAATCAGAGGTCACTCTGCTGATTAGCTCAGCAACTGTATAAACGTGAACAGTCAAATAAACACTGTGACAAGGTATTGACAAGAGGTTCAGACTGCATCCTCTTAACTCAGCACTCTAATGAGTGAATAACCTCTCTGCTGGGTTAGATAGGTGGAAATGCACTGGGGGCCTATCCATAACATAATCCTCTTACTCAATAAAATACACAAACAACGCCTGAATAGCAATTCCAACAAGGACATCCGGAACTTCATAATACAAGGAACTTGGTCTACGGAATATATACACTCACAAATCATTAAGAAAGGTACTTGACCCAAAGAGAAAAGTAACTTGACTCCCAATCGTAATAGGTGTTTGACCTAGACAATCTCTGGAAAGCTGGTTATCCACGGATTATGAAAATCCCAGCTAAAAGGTTTAGCTCAATACCTCTAGAGTGAGTCAGTGTCCAAGAGAAAACTGCCCCTTGATCACTTACTGGCGAAGCCTGAGTTTCGCATGACCATCCAGTAACGTGATGACCCGTTGACCAGTCTCTCGACTCCTGAAGCTAAACACACAAGTCAGTCAGTCCGATGTCTTAGTTTTAACGACGCCTCCTAGCAAAGGGGTTGAGGTCGCTTCATACAAGGAGTGAGTGAGTGAGTTAAGATTTAACGTCACATCGGCAATATCTCAGCCATTTCGTGACGAGAACAATGTAATTCATATCAATAAAAAATAAATTGAGAAAATAAAAACCTGTCAACGAAGGACAGTAAAACTACTATAATATCACAGCTCTCAATTTAAAACTAGTACGCTATCATAAAAATATATCACTATAGACAACAATACAATATAAAACCGGGCTATAGATCACCTCAACTGAAGGCTGATCACCATACTAGGGACCATGGGTTCATACAAGGAGATAAGGTGAATTTGAAGGAAACAGACCTAGTGAACGTGTTAGTGGGGAGTAGTAAAGGGTAACGGGGATGGTGGGCAAGAGACAAGAGAGAACCTCGGCATATACAGGGAATGTAAAATGCAATAACATTGCTCTGGTGGACATGTGTTAATAGTTTTCGTGGTAATATTTCTGCATTTGTAACTGCGGATAGCTTAAGAGAGGTAAATAAAATGTTAAACTGTAATACTTAACGTCTGTGCAATTACTTCTTTGATATAGAGTGAGTGAGTGAGTGTGAAGAGTTCAACGCCGCCTTTAACGCTATTGACGTTATATCATGGTCGGTTAGCTTTATGCGGTCTCAGACGTTCTACTTTGGCGACTCCTGGGCATGCGTGGGTCTGACAAACTTTAGAAACACAATAGGATCCATCCTGGATTCGAACCCACAACAACATGCTTCTGGTTTGCCCAAGGGATGCAACTCCGCACTGCTAAATGCCGGTGATATAGACAGTAGGAGATGACCGTTCATCATACTTGTCCCTGACATCGTTTACATCATAAATTTATATTTGTGAAACTGTTTGCCTTGAACACATTCATACTGAACATGTCAGTGAACGGTATTCGAGCCTGTTTGTGAAACAAATGGTACAAAAATACCTCCTGTTTCACATATACAAGTCTGTCTCGATGCACTATGACATCCAGATCTACCTTGCTGAAAAATAAGAATTACTGATGGTCTTAGAATGACTGAATATGGAGTTATTTCTCCATTACACTTCAGAAGTGGCATGGAAATTTAAGGTGCAGACAACATGATAAGATAAGGACGGGTCCTGATCAGATTGTTTTTTAATTCTCTTTTTTCTCTTTTTGTTCACAGTATAGCAATTTCAGTTTTACTTGAAAACATTGAGTCCCCGCGTTTGTTTATAAGTAAATCGTTGTGTAAAACATATTCTGAAATTGTTAAACCTCCACTGGCCAGAGGGTTATTTTGCAAATTACATTGTTTCGCAGCAAACGTTTATGGGTTAAATGGGTAGACTTTGAACGTAGCTTTGTGGTCGTTATTTGGTAGACATGAGGAACATTTTCCGAGGCGGTGTTAAAGGAATAGTTGTCCATTACGTCAAGGTTGGGCCCTAAAGTATGTTATCACCAGGGTAAAACAAAACTGACGAATCCGATGAGAAAACCAACTTGCAAAGACGTTGATTAAAATATGAAAGGAACTGTACACTGCATGTCTCTGGCATCTAATCCAAGAAACATACTCACAAGCAGAGCGGGTAGAGTCAGTTGACGTGAATATAACTATAAGGAAAGGTATGTAGGACATGTAGGTCCGAGTGTGCCACGCACATATATTACTTTAGTATATATATAAGCATATATTACTTTAGTACATAGTTGATACTCGGAAGATGGTACCGTAGCTGGCGTATAGTGGGCTGATTGGAAAGGAAGTGCTACTTTGTCACTATCACTGATCCCACACACCTGGTGTAATCACATTGCCCGGATATTGATATCATTATAGCGAGAGAAAGCTATCGTTTATATTGTTATCCAAACTTTCCAACTGCAGAGGGAGTCAACTCTGTTGTTTTCTTCAATACTGGAAAAGTTGGCAAGTGTAGAAAAGACAGGGCAGTGATAAAAGACAGGGCGCCCGAAAAAGGACAGAGCCCTGATCCCTGTAAAAATGCCTCCAGGAAACACTAGTTAAGGTAATTAAAAAACCGAGTATTTGTCTCAGGACTTGTAGTTCATAAACTGTAATTACTTGGCTTTTACAATTGTATAGCTCTTAAATACACGGAAACAATGTTGTAAAGCAATATAAGCCAAGGCGAACCTTCAAGGATATTTTCATTTAAACTAACATGCTTTTGTTGAACATGTGAAACTAAGCAGAGCAGCTTGTAAGGGGGTAAAATGGCATCAAGGTATTTATTGTCACTGACATGGTCTTAACACTGTATAAAAGGAAAGGGGTGTAACAAGGTCAACACTCCAATTTCCTTTCAGGTCAAATTCAACTATACTCACTGCGTATACCCCTATATACACGCATTTCAAGCCAACAGAGCTTTGAGAGCTTGTCTCTTCAGAACCTTCGAAAATCGTGATTTTTCAAATCCAAGCAGAAATCCCTGCTCAAGATTTGTACCGTTATCTTTACTGCATCGAGTACTCCAAAACAGGCTGAATCGATGGCACCTGTAAGCGCGCTTACCGCCATTCTTTCGAGACACTTACACCTAACTGTCTTAATGGGTTTACGTACATTTATTCATCGGAAACAGAATTGTGTCGTTCCACTGACGACCTTGGCCTAAGAATATATCCATTACAGTCCATAGATGAAACAGATGACCGTATGCTTTCAGACACACACACACACACACACACACACACACACACAATGAAGCCCACGAAAACATGGAATCTCTTGGGACATTGTCTAGACGGAAGGTCGTTATGACCATGCTATTGTTTCTGTACATGGGAATATATGTACACACTTACACCGGTCACTAAAGGTCCCACGGAATTACCAATACATAGAGTTGAGTTTCACCACGTGTTACCATGGCACCAACACTCCAGGACTACATGTATCTGTTGCACTATCTTCGACCTGCAATATTGTCAGACAAATTCTGAACATATGCATTCACTTGTCAGTCCCTGGTGATAAAGCACTCTCCTATATTGCTTTACACGATCTGCAACGGCGTTCGTTGCACACGAGTCTTCAGATTGTGTACTGACAGAAGACTACATCCCAGGGCTCGCATAACGAAACGGATTGTCCAGATGACAACCATCGCGGCATACTAGATTTTCTAATAAATTTGCAATTTTGAAGCATTTTCCTGTTTAGCTAGTTGATCACGTGAATCACATCAGCTTTATCACGTCTGTCGCCAACGAACCCTGCCAAACGGTACTTGCTCCTAGATGTTTCGTTGTAGATATGCAGAGCCTCGGACGTCTGATAGATCGTCTGGCTCCATACCTGACAGATTTTATTTCGGGCCCTTCGAACGAGGGTCCTTACCGTCCTTAGTTTACTGATGTTTTCTGGCCATTCGGCTGACAGTCGTGGGATGACAACAAGCATCTATGGCAATGGCATGGCAGCATACCGCATACCAGTGACTTGCCATCTTTGACAAGATGTCAGTTGAGGAGGCCCCATATTTGTTTATCGAGCTGTAAGAACAGTTTAGCAAAACAGCTTATTTTTTTGTTTAATGACGGGTACACGTTTTGCACGTGATGCTCGCCTTTGAATGTGGTCAAAATAATCATACAATCAAACACAAGTATGATATGAACATAAATAGCTATGTGGAGGTTAAACATCATAGGTGATGCGATTCATTTCTCCATGTATATATAATCACGGGAACAGATAATTTGACGATACACATTGCCCCTCAACGACAAGACGTCGCATAAAACCCATTTACGTTACCACTGTAAATTGCATGTTTGTAATTATCAATCTCCGAAGAGCGCATTCCAGTTTGTGTGCACGTCAAGATGGATATCTGAATCCACAATAACAACCCTGCTCTTAACAGCTCCTGTATAAATATCCCCAGAAATCCACGATACGTGTTCAGGATGAGGGGGACTGAGCTTCAATGTGTGCTTGAGCTCCGAGATTATGGTTCGACATTGGTAACTGATCTGAGATCACACGAAACGACATGTCCAGAATGTCCTCCAGTGCCCTGACATACAAGCTTCATACTTTTCACATTTCATTAAATTGTGTACATTATGCTTCAGTTGTAAATAGAAATCAATAACACGAAAAATAAGAATGTTGCAATGTCATTTTATTAAAACTATTTGGTGTCTAAATACACAGACACAGTTGACTGTATGTGCTAGTGGGCCTTACTATGTAGTTTGCTTTGCATGGCATTTATTACGGTCTCTCATCTTCAGCCTTTTAACACAGAAAACGTTTCCGATTCACGCACAATAAGGCAGCTGTCATAAAAACTGAATCTCAATGTAAGGGAAATCTGTGCCATCCGATATTTAGTTCATAAAATGAAATTGGTCAGCGGGTTTATTGGTCTTACTCACATACACTGATTGTATAGATTTACAGCCACGAGTATCCTGCTGAAGTTATGACAAACATAACTGACGCATTCATAAGAAACTCATTTGTCTGTCTGGGTGTTTTGTGTCTGTGTACCTACTAATGTCAATAATCAACTGCATTCTTCCTCCCAATATGTCCATAAACATGGTGAGGAAACTGTTGCTCAGAGATGTGAAATGATTATAGCCTATTTCAACTGGGTTTTGTTTACCGAGTAATCCATAATGTTCCACTCACTTGTCTTAGACTAAGACCTGAAATGCGATACCCACTACTTGCAACATAGATTCATCAATAATGTAAATACCGACGCATAATGTACTCTCTAGGTGCTTGTGGAGTGAGTGAGTGAGTTTTGGTTTCAGCAATATTCCAGCAATATCACGGCGGGGGACACCCGAAATGAATTCACACATTGTATCCATGTGGGGAATCGAACCCGGGTCTTCGGCGTGATGAGCGAACGCTTTAACCACTCGGCCCCCCATCGCTCCTCTAGGACATTTATATTTACACTTGATGGTAATTGGTTTCAGGAAGCATTTTGTCAGTCACCGTTTCCAAAATTCGATGACGTATATGTCTAACATTTAGAATGAGGCAAGCCTTTAGGAGAGTAGTTTGCTTGACTGCAATATAGCTTCTCGGGTTTCAAATGTTTTAGATATAATAAAATTAAATACACCTCCGCATCAGACAAATCAGGTCGACGATCAATACCGTTATACAGACAGTCAAAAAGAAGGGGGAACAAGAGTTCACCAGGCACACATCTTGAAAGGTTTAACTGACTTTGGAATAATATACCATGATTTATTCCAAAAAAGATTATAGCGGACACGACTGTGCTCGAGAACGACTTGATGCATTAGACGACTATAAATGTTCTACGTATGTAGGTGATCAAGCAATCTTAATAATGTTACAATAACATTTAGCTTTATATGTACATATATAAAGTGGAAAGGGTGTATAACAATATGTCAAAGATTAGACCTATCTCTTTAACTGTATGTGCGCTGGATGTATCTAGTGGTATCATTGATGACAGTAACAACCCCACCCTATCAATAATTGCCCAGTCGCTGATGGAGGCTGCTGCAGCCGTTATGTGGTATATTGAAGTAATCCAACATATTACTTCACATTCCACCGTGAATTCCGCATAATGTCAAACAGATATTAGAAAATGTCCAATGGTAATGTTTTTTTTCTGAGTTCAGTCTGAAACGAGTTGCATTATGAAATACCATTTCATGACATTCGGTATGATTATGAAACCTAGTTATCAAATACATAGCTGGGAAATCAATATTCATCCTTTCCAGTCGTTTTCAGAAGATTTGATATGTGTCAAAAAGCGAGTATGCATCAGCAGGGACTCGTCATCTGTCATTTGTTTGATATGTGAGGCTCTATTTTATTCCTGTAAATAACCTAGTCCACACCAGTAACACCAGTGGTTAGATTGTGTCTCTCGGGACCGGAGAGTGGCATTTTGAAGAAGATCCATAATACACGATCGAAAAAGTATCCTGCGCATCGTAAATATCACCTCAAAATAGAATTGCCATGGAATCTTAAGAGTGAGCAAGTTATGATTAAAAAGTCGCATAGACAGTATTTCAGCCGTTTGGTGTGTGTGTTATGTACTAATAATAAACATATGTATACTTATTCAGAAACCTCCTAGCGATTCCTATATCACGAATCATACATTAACTAACAATTTCAGATACTTAAGTCCACATCAATATCAATTATACTATTAAAATACGAACTAGCGACCAACAATCTTATTGCGCACCTTGGTACCTATTCTGCCTGGATAGTTCCCAAGCAGGATTTCAAACATCACTGTTACCTTTCGTGGTTGAAGAATACATGAATACAAGCCACAGAATTAGACAATTTTCAGGAGGTTTTCAGTTTTTGTTTGGTTTTGATTTATAGGAGATGGTGGTTTTTGCCATAAACCATTGTACGACTGTTGCAATCAATGTTTTTTTCAATCATGGAATTGTACATTGAATAACAGTTCACGATACCGTATTTACCGAGAGTTTACAAGTCTGTTAACTCCAGAAAAATATTTATCATGTATCCTGGACAAAAAGTTTCGAAATATTTTGATCAAATTTAGATGTGGGTTATTAAGGTAAAAGTATAATGAGGGAAGATGGTTAAATGTTGAGGTTGCAGAACGTAATTGTACATTGTGTAAGCTGGGTGTAGAAGATGAGTATATATCATTTTATTTTTATATGTACTGAATATAACTCCCTTAGATTAAAATACTTGCCATATATATATCAGAAACAACCAAACTACTATAAATTTAAGTCCCTGTTAACAACAAATAATGAAACACTTTTAAGAAATTTATGTAAATATATCTTTCATGCTTATAAAATCAGAGCAATCAAACTCCAATAAATTTTCTTTAAACCGCAGATTTGTACATTTTAAACGTTTATAAAGGTGTGTATATATGTTTATATTAAATATTATATTTATACTGACAAGAAATCTATTTGAACAAATAACACGTGTATTATTGATATGTATGCCCTTTAAAGTGTATCTATATTTGTAAACAAATGTATGTATGTTGTATATGGGCCTGTGGCCTACATACGGAATAAAATACTTGACTTGACTTGACGATAATAATTTGTGTGTCACCTTCAGCCTAATTGACTGGCACTGCCTAAAAATTACCTGTATATGTCAAACTAGGTCATTTGCTGATCAGTTTTGTTTACTTTCAAAACGTGGAATCAAATGAGAATTAACGCTGGTAAAAGATATCCTTTATCTTTTAACCTCCCCAGGAAGATAAGCATTGTGAGAAAGAATATCAGTACAAACAGACAACTCGAACTGGACCGTGATTCTGCCATCAGTAGGAACACAATGGGGCATTCTCATAGTTCAGTAAAACGTTAAGAGCACAACGACTGTGGCAAATGAGATGTCTTCGTCATGTTTTGACCGGCATATTATAAGTTACGAGTTGATTTTATCTCAAAAGGTCTTAAATTACCTGTAGTATTTTGGGCGTTCCAATTAATTTGCCATAAATGCAGAGTGTACAAAAAGTGGCTCAGTAATGGTGTGAGGTGGGATCACTGTAACTGGCAGAATACTTTTACATGTTATTCACGGTCGTGCCACTGGGCACTAACGTCACACCATCGCGGAGGCACATTTCACGTCGACATAGATTTGTGCTTCAGGAAGATAACGCTGGGATATCCTTAGACGTGGGTACGTTGCCCTCAACAATCACCAAAAACTATAAACGAAATTGGCGCTGCCCTGCATAAAGAATGGGATGGACTGAACTAAACTGACATTAAAAGTTTTATAAGGAATATGCCTCATTGTATACTGGATTATCTTTGGAATGGAGGCAGATGCACGCGACATAAATGAATTTGACTTTTCCTGTTACATTAAGTGATAGACTGCAAAGCGCTTTGAGTCATCACCTACAAAATCTATGGTCGTCTGACCAATGCTAATCCAAGTGAGATATTCCTGTTAAACTAGAACTGAAATCATTTTCATTTGTTAAACCATCAGCATTAGAATTAAAAACAGGATTGAAAAAATGCACTTAACGAAATGTTAACACCTTTAAATGAGTGAGTGAGTTAATATTTAACGTCACATCGGCAATATCTCAGCCATATCGCGACGAAAACAATTTATATAATCCAGAAATGAAAACATTGTGAAGAGTTAAACCTGTCGACGATGGACAGTAAAAATACTAGAGTATCACAGATATGAACATAAAACTAGCATGTAAAACTAAAACAGTGTAATTAAAGAAGACAATGCAATATAAAACACGGGCTATAGATCGCCAGCATCAGACCACCAAGGTAGATCACCATACTAGGAACCATGGGGACTTACATTACTTTTGCTACCTGCATGGAGCCTAGCTGGATTTACACCATCCCTTCAGCCGCTGGCGATTGTAGGAAAATTTAGCCGATATTTAAAAGAACAAAAATACTACGTTTAAAAACTTGGTACGTGAAAATTTGACTTTGAAAGTTTTTTGGACTTACGTACCCTCTCGAACAATAATGTTACGCTACTTTAACCCCCTTTGAGGATACAGCCACTAACAATCTAAGTTGATAATCTGAACTACCAATTATAAAAAATTATCTATTTACAAAACATTATATCAAAATTCATTTAACAAATCTATCTCTTTTAAAAAGTCAGTGATTAAATGATACTTAAATTTATTAAAAAGGTCCTTTACTGTTTTGATATTGAAATATTTATCCCTTATGATGGACCTTTAAATGAACAGTTACTGTTCAGTCAGTACCCTAATGTTTCATGTTTGAAATTCAAATACATCGTCAGTATTGATAAAGCCAAAGGTCACATAAAAAAGACCCGGAACTGTTGCGAGACACAATATAGTTAGATTATAATTCGGCTATAGCTAATACGTTCTCCTAAATAGATTATGATATCATATACGTAAATTATCATAACTTTCTATGTTAAAGAAAGTATCGTCTACGTTTACGTATTGAATTTCAAAGGCTCTCAGAATAGTCTTTGCTTCGGGAATGGAAAATAAGCTATTGCTTTATATTCTGAAAGATATAGTTTGGGAGCGTGCCAGAAGCGAGACAGCCAACCGGAAAAGACGATAACGGTGTACTGTTGGACTAATGTACACTCTCCGAAAAAGAAGTGCATGAGCCATTTTAGAAGAATGTATTGCGTTAATTTAATAGCAAGTATTTCATGTGATTTCAATGGTAAAAAAATGAAAATCCACACGTCTACAGACAAACAGTCCACCAACACATCAGCCTTTATTGTTGTGTTTCTCTTTACTTGAGACCCGTGAAGGTCCGGGTTAGAATATTGATCTTCAGTAACCCATGTTTGTCGAAAGAGGCGACTAACGGGATCGGGTGGTCAGGCTCGCAGACTTGGTTGACACATGTGATCGGTTCCCAATTGCGCAGATCGATGCTCATGCTGTTGAAGACTGGATTGTCTGGTCCAAACTCGATCATTTACAGACTGCCGCCATATAGCTGGAATATTGCTGAAACTAAACTCACTCTCTCTTTACTTGAGTCCACAAGATGGCGTCAAAGTCAGTAATTTGTATGGCCACCATTGGCAGCAATTACTGCTCGGCACCGTATCGGCACAGACTGGATATGTCGACGAAGTCGCTCTGGCGGAATCCCTAACCATTCGTCCTGCAATGCGATGGGAAGATGTGGAAGAGTCTGAGGCGTGTTTTGACGTTAACGTACGCGTCGATCGAGTTCATCACATAGGTGTTCTATCGGGTTTAGATCTGGTGATCGGGAAGGTCATGGCAACATATTGGCGTTAGAATTGTCAAGGTAGCGCACCGTGACGAGTCCTGTATGTGAAGTATCGTTGTCATGCTGGAACAACTCCCTCTGCCGGTCTATAATCGGAAGCATGTGACGTGCCAGGATTTCGTTGATGTACCGATTTGCTGTCAAATTCCCCTGAACCACCTCTATATCAGATCTTTGTGTGGTGTAATATCCCACCCCACACCATGACACTGCTTTGCATGCTTTCTTGGGTGACGTTTTGGCGAATATTTCTTCAAACGCTTCTAAATGCAAGGTGGAAAGTTAAAATTGCCGCGTTTGGGGGCTGAAGCTGTTAACACTCACGTATAGATGACGTTTTGGAAAGAAATAATATATTTGTATTGTTTTTGTCGCAGAGTCCAATATTCTCAAAATCAGCTATGCGCTTCTTCTTCTTCTTCTTTCTTTTCTTTTTTTGTTTGAAGAGTGTATGTATAACAAGAATAACCATTCAACTTGGAAATCGACATGTAACATCATTTTATTGTCACGGCATTCTCAGTCACCTGAAAATATTTAAGAAAAGTTAATTCTATTGTTTCATTGTGTGAAAAAGTATTTGTTCTAAGTGTCAGTTGATACAGTAATACAAACTAAATTTTATAAAAGAACAAACAAAACATCATTCTTAAATCAAAGAATAACATACCAGTGTTAACAAACATCAAAACAGGCTGCCAGTCCCTTAAAGGTTATGCTACCTAGAAAATCATGTTTATGGTAAAATGTTCAGTCTTGAATCTCAATGTAATAACTGTTCCATTAGACTGCATAAAAAGTGTATAGAAATATGGTGCTGTAAGAACTGTGTACATTGTTATGCCATATGATGTAATCATACTGTACAACCTTACATTTGGGGAAATAAAAACATTTTAAAAAATATTTAAAAAAAAGAAAATCATTTTAACTTTTAGATATAAAGCATGTAAGGAATCTGTTAATTATATCTTCTCTATTACCGTGACACAATTTCTCTTTGTCCAAAGTTCACAAGGTGCCGGGTTTAATTGGGGATTTGTTTTTGTTTTTGTTTATGTTTTTGTTTTGTTTTTTGGTTGGTGGGGACTGGGGGGTGTTGTTGTTTGTTTTCTTTTGGGTTTTGGGGTTTTATTTAATTGTTTGGGGTTTGTTTTTTGTTTTTTTTTTTTTGGGGGTATTGTTTTACTTTTTATTTCAATTGGTAATTTATCTTTGTATTCATTTTTTATTTATTTATTTATTTATTTTTATTTTGGGGAGGGGGTGTTTGGTTGTTTTTTATTATTGTTCCCAATAAACTGAATACAAGCATACAAAGGAATATGTTTACTTTGTCAAAATAACAGTTTGTGGGCTCAGCAGATACTATTATATTATACATTAAATATGAATAGCAACAGCAATAAGTTTTGGTTAAATAGTTATTCAGGTTTAAATACTGGGAAGAGAGGGAACCATTCGGTTGAGAAGCTTTCAAAATTATTATTTCTTCTCGAAATCATTTTTTCAGTGGTAAATATGTCTCTCAATATCCTTAAGTAATTATCAACTTTTGGAATTTTTTTCAAAGAGCAAGTATAAATATATCTCTTTGCAGAGAAGATTATGTGATTCAGTAATATGTTCTTACCTAAAATGCCAAACCAAATCAAAGTTTTTGTCAAATTATAATTAACTTCCTGAATACTTACCGTAATCCACTGTTCAAGATTCTTCCAGAAAGTTTTGGTTTCATCACATACCCAATATACATGGCTTAAAGTCTCACAAGAAACATTACAAAAGAACATATTGTATTGTCAACAAGATTCATTATAGAAAGGTCTTTTATGGTATAAACAATTCCGTGCAGAAACTTAAAGTGAAAATCTAACAGTTTCACATGTCTTAAATTCTTTCTGCAAATATCAAAAATCATATGCCAATCAAGATCAATACAATCAAATGATGTTTCCCATTTTTTGGCAAATATGAGGTTTAACATTTTCAGATAATAATTTGTCGTAGAATAATCTATGTCGTAGAATATGAAATCCTGTTGAACAGAAGTTATATCAAGGTCATTGATGTTTATTTATATTCCTTTATAGTCTTTTTACAAGGTTCAGGTAAAAAAATATATAACATATCCAAGATCTAAATGTCTACCTCTTATATCAAATTTAAGCTTCAAATCTTTAATGTTCATGTTCATCACAAAGATCCTTGATTGTCAAAATTCCACTTTTAACTCAGTGTCTAATAAAGTGATTTATGTTTTTGAAAGTATCATTCAGCCATAAAGGTTGGGATAAACTTTCATTAATGCTCTCTACTGCTATCATATTTTGGTACAAAAAAGCTCCCATGCCTTTAAAACATCTTTCCAAAAAGGAGTATCAACTACAACTGTATTCTGAAAATTTGCTCCATATTTTAGTATATCCTAAAAAGGAGAGTTGCATGGATTACTGTGATTTGTTGTTGTTTTTAAGATATAGTTTGTGTGTAGATAATTTCGTGGCATTAACAAAGGTCTTAACATCAGTCATGCGTAGACCACCATCAATCATGCATTGACGAGATAGATGTCCATTCCGAATAACACATGAAGATGTGCCATAAGTTAATCCAACGTATAATCTGTGGACCAAAACCAAATTTGACTGGGACAGAATTGATAAAATCTTTGGAAACTGTGTCAAATGCTTTTTCGAAGTCAATGAAAATTAGGAAATCTGACATATCTCTTTTCTCAGTTTAAAGCATAAGTTCTTACTTTTAAACACATGATCAAACACGTTACTTACTTGCACATACACATTTGCATGTGGTATTTAATCTGTGGTACGTTATAATTACCGACACCGAGAGGTTCAAGTGAGATGAAAGCTCGAGAACGTGCAAAGTTGTAAATTGAACTCATTTATATACAACGCAAGATGGAGCTTCCATATGTCAGGCATGGCAAACATGTCTCACCCAATAAACAAAGGTGGTGATAGGAAGTATGTTTTATGCCAGTTTTTATACTGTTTATGTCCTCGACAGATAGAGGAAGGTCAAGTGCATGACACTTCAACGCATACAGGGATAACAGGCTAAAAAAATTCATAATTATATATGCATTTATATATCACTTTTATATGAAATTGTAATCAACAAAAAAGGGGATTGTATCCCTTTATCTGAATTTCATGATCATTTCACAAGTATTGTTATTACGGACCCGAAAATCGACAGCCTAATATCGAAAAACTTGAATGAAATATCTTTGCATTGGAAGTACAAAAAGCAATTGCTTATCTTAGACGTGAAAAATCACATACACCTGACTATGTATTGAATCAATATTCTATTTAATTTTTGTCTTGAATTTGTGTATTTAAAATTTACAGAAATGATTAATAGAACTTCACCAACAAGCTATTTCCCCGAACGCCGGGCTTCACTTCAGCAGTGTAAGGCTGTGACCAAATCATTAGAGGAGGGACCAGCCTTGTTAGTTGCTTCGGTAGACGTTATACTTCCATTATACACCAGACACATAGCATGGTCCTGGGGCAACATTATTACACATGCTGGGTTTTAGTATCACGTAAAAAACTGGTACAATTCTATAAGGTGACTTTGATGTTGAGATTATAGAGTTAACTTAAGTTATGATTTAAATTATCAAAACTAGGAATTCAAGTTATTTTCACGTCAGTATTCTTTGATCTTACGTGTCCGAACCTGTGTTTGCATTAATGTATTTAATATTTTATTGTGGCCTATCAAAACGTATTTTGTTTCTTTTCCAGTAGGATTATGTCCTGTATGTAAACAATTGAGTTTGTATGTAGTGCAGAAAGTGTGTGTTTTCGGAAACGGTTGACGGACTACAAGAGCTATTTATTTTATTTGTTATTATTGTATATAGAATGGAGGGGCTTTGAAGTTGATAAACCAACATCGCCGAGTTTAGATACAGACGGCGAGTAGAGCCAAGGGAGTCCGGTCGTTACAAATCCGATACGTGTGGATTCCCAAGTTGAAAAGTAAAAGTTAACCATTACAACGCTGATACGTATGAATTCCCAAGTTGCAAGTTAAAAGTTAACCGTTACAAAGCCGATACGTGTTGATACCCAAGTTGCAACGTAAATGTTAACCGGTAATCAGACCATGAGTGAAGTAAGTGTGAAAACAACGAACAACAAACAAATGCGCTGTAATTAACAATTGTATTCTAAACTTGACTTATGTTCACAAATAAGTACACATCAACACAAAGGTATCACTGTGACAGTACACAATTGTGTAGCAGTATCAAGACAATGATGGTAAAATTCAGTTCTCAGCAACAGTAATCCAACTTGCAACTGGGGCCAGGCAGGGCATCATTATCACACATAAGTCTTCTGGTGGCTTCAGATGCAATGTGGTTGAAGTACTGTAAAATTATTGTCCTCCTGAGAGGATATGCAAGTCCACAAACATCCAAAGTAAATTCAAACTCTCCACTAGTTTTAATCGTAGAATATGTGTGTTTTTAAATGTATGGCTAGATTTGTCTACGTTGCTAACGTCTGAAGGGATGGTGTAAATCCAGCTAGGGTCCATGCAGGAAGCAAATGTACTGTAAGTCCCCATGGTCCCTAGTATGGTGATCTACCTTCAGTCGTTGGCAATCTATAGCATGTTTTTATATTGTATTGTCATTTATAGTTCCAATATTTTAGATTTAATTACTAGTTTTATATGGATATCTGTGATACACTAGTAGTTTTACTGTTCTTCGTCAACGGGTTTTTAATTTTCTTAATTTATTGACCTTCAATATATTTATCAACTGTTCTCGTCACGATATGGCTGAAATATTGCCGATGTGACGATAAATATTAACTCACTCACTCACTCAGATGCAATGTGGCAATATCCAGGTCCTCTTCTACACACAAGATATCCTTCGCTAAGGCAAATCTTTCTGCTTCTACATATGTGTACATAATATGACTTATCTGAAAAATGTTCCAATTGTTAAGCAGTTACAATGTATGTCACCTTGGTGATGACACCAGGTGTTGGCCAAAAGGTGTTTGTATCCGGCCCCATCATCTAACGTTCGTTGACATATTGATAAAAGAAGCATGCTCGTTTGTACCTCAAAAGGTGCACCAATTGAGTCTACCCGTGAAGATCAGGATTGGAATTGATCTTCAGTAACCCATGCTTCTCGTAAGAGGTGACTAACGGGATCGGGTGGTCAGGCTTGCTGACTTGGTTGACACATGTCATCGTATCCCAACTGCGTTGGATTGTCTGGTCCAGGCTCGATTATTCACAGACTGCCGCCAAATAGCTGGAATAATGCTGAGTGTGGCGTAAAACTGAAGTCACTCACCAATCAGTCTATATACTGAATAAACATGCATCAGTATCTTCATCATTGTCGGAAATGGCATTTGACTATCAGGAGTATAGGTTACCCTTAAACACGAGCACTATACAGTGTCCTTCCTTCTACCTCAACCATTCAGACCGCCTCCATGGTGTAGTGGTTAGAGCGTCCGCCCGGAGAGCGGAAGGTCGCGGGTTCGATCCCCGACCGCGTCATACCAAAAGACGTTAAAATATGGTACTTGTTGGTCCGTGCCTGGCGCTCGGCATTAATGGGTACAACAAGGACTGGTCGGCTCGGAGTCAGTATAATGTGTCTGAGAGGGATATTCATGCTTCACTGCGGCATGGTATGTCAGTGGGCTAGCACTATAAAACCAGCTTCAGTCTGGGCTAGTACAAGCAGCCGCACATACACATACACACGCTTGCACGTCGTCATATGTGCGAAATATTCTCAAGCACGACGTTAAACCCAATTTCACCTCACCTCACCTCACCTCAACCATTCAGCTTTGCGACATCGAGCAAGCTTCAGCGGAGGAAATCTGTTCAAGGTCTTTAACCAACCAGTTGACTGGTGGTGCCACGGGGAATTTAAAGTAATGGTTCATTTGCTACTGGCGCAAGAAATTCTTCTGGACTTCCAACTCTATACGGCATCACAGAAAGCTTGATTGATGAAAAACATATGCATTGGACTTGAGCGTGAATTTCAAACGCATGACTTGTAATCGTACAAATATAATGTAAACATGAAAAATCAGGCAATGTGATGTTCAAGCTGTGAGTATATATTACACTTGATCGATGGGAAAATGCGCCAGGGAAACAAATCTTACTCTCCTTATCTTCGAATTTTGCAATTCATGGATCCGCGAATATTGATTGACAGCTGGTATCAACCAATCAGAAAAAAGCTTCCATTCTTTGCCGAACTGCTGTCAAACGCCCGCCATATTTTACCCACAAACAAACTCCGTTGCCCATAGTTACCGTGTGGTGAAAAGCACAGAAAATGGTATTACGATGCACGTGGGGGACATGCAATGCTGACGAACGTTACCCTGAAAGACTGGAAGGAGATTTTTCGTCCGATTTCCAACTGTCAAACGGAATGAAGAAAAATGCAAGCGCTGGATCAAAAGCTTGCGGCCGGCCTCATGAGCAGCTAAATTTATCCAGAATAAATCAACACAAAGCTGTATGTTCTAAGGTAAAAATTATTGAACTTAAAAGATGTTTATAAAAAAGGCATACTTAGTTTTGTATAGAATGTTCGCTGTTTTAACGTGAGATCGGAGCAATAATATATATCTCAAGTTTCTTGTTTGGCAAAGATACAGTTCCTCGTTTCATTTGAATCGGCGTATTTTTTAACGTGATTAGATATATAGCTGTAAAATGGACACGCATTTCTGTTAGTCGTATCTAATAGTATTTATTTTATTCCAGCATTTTGTTGGAGGAAAAGGACCGAGCAGAGAATATCCTGGCCCAGTGGTTGCTGACGGAGCCTGCCCCAAGCCTGTCAGGAAACCACCCATGAAACGACCAAGCCAGTACACTCCCTGCATATCTGATAAAAAACAGACGTCATCTCTTGTGGGAGAGAATACTGACATGTGTGTATTTAAAAATTATACGAATCAAACAAAATGCATTCTTCAAATCAAATAATGGAAAATACATATATACCGTAGGCCTACCTCATGACATAATTGTGGGATAATTAGTTGTTTATATTTCTGGTAATTATGTCATCATTTTTGTATGTGTCTGTAGATTTATGTTTATTTTCATTATGTAGTGTAGTCTGTTCTCAGAGAGAATATTGACTTGTATATGTTTCACAAATTACACACATCAAAGTAGATTCATTCCTGTCTTTTTAATGATGGAACAGTACATGTAAATAATGTTCATAATGACAGAATAAATCGCATAAATCATCATAGTCATGTCAAACATTATACACTTAGGGGCAAAAGAAACGATACCATCTTATTGAGGCTAATTAATGAAAGATGACAAAAGATAAACAGAAAATCAATGTTGTTATTTGAAGACAAATAAGTGAGGAGCATGAAAAATCAAATTTATTCATCAAGGCCACTCATTGTTTGAGATAATTGAAAAAAAAACACGATACTATTCATATGTCCTGTATTCGATCACTCCAGTATGATGAGATAAGTCAATGTCAGTGACACAGGGACACTCCTGTGAGTCAATATCGAGTGTGGTCACCACAGGCATCGATGCAGGCTCTAACACGACGTCGAACACTTGAGGTCAGACATCTGATCACGTGAGGAGGTATCCTGTTCCACTCCTCCCTCAAAGCCTGGATGAGGGTTTGTCTGTTCACTGGGGCGACCTGTTTGGCACAAATCTGTCTCACAAGATGGTCCCACAAATGCTCAATGAGTGAAAGGTCCGGAGAGCGTGATGGTCATGGCAGGACAACAACGTTGTTGGCGTTGAGAAAGCCTTGAACACGTTGACCTGTGTGACATGGAGCGTTGTCCTGTGGAAATACGGTTCTTGGATTCTGTTGTAGGAAGGGTAGAACAACTGGCCGAAGGACTTGGTTGATATAACGCTGCCCATTCAAATTCCCATCGATAACAACCAGATCCGTCTTTCTGTCACCACATATCCTCTCCCACACCATAACGCCATCACCGCCAAACGGCTCAACCTCCTGCACGCAGCAACGGGACGTCCGCTCTCCTCTGCGTCGATGCGCTCGTGTCCTACCGTCAGGTCTGTTGAGGAGGTATCTGCTATCATCAGTAAATAAGACTCTGTCCCATTGTCTGCGCTGCCAACCTTGAACGATATGTGCCCATCTCACACGTCGACGTCGATGGAGGCGCCTCAGTGCTACACCACGGTAGGGTCTGTAGGCTCGGATACCATGCTGACGAAGTCTCCTGGACACCGTCCTTCGGCTGATACGATGACACAGCGCAGTCGATGCTGATGACGTCACAGTGAGGAATCGGTTGCGCAAATGCAGGTTACGCAAGTTACGCCAGTCTTCAGCTGGGGTCGTGACCCGAGGTCTGCCACTCCTCGGCCTGTCCTGTGTCCTGCCTGTCTGTCTGTAACGGGTCATCAGCCTGGTTATTGTAAGTCGGCTACAACCGAAGATCCTGGCGACGTGATTGTGGGTAGCGCCAAGCTGGATCATGCCGATTGCCCTTTCTCTCTCTTCTTTCGATAATCTCGGCATGGTCGCAAATGTAATCGTAAAATGTAGATGTCCATAAACATTTTCACGTGCTTTTATACCGAATATTTGTCACGTGTGTCATGTGTGCATGTGCACGAAACTTTTGTGAATAAGTTCACTTTTTGGGGTTCTTGCTTTGCACGTGCATCGCTGTTTCATTGAGTTCGGCTGAATGTTTCTGACCATAAATACTCAAAATATCAAAGTCCAAACACAAATTATAATTTCAAAAAGTTTGGTATCGTTTCTTTTGCCCCTGAGTGTACATTTCCTTTTTTTCAGATTGAACACAGGCAAGCCATCCATCCAGTCAACTGCTCCAGTTCAGATGTTGTCAGATACTGACCAAGCACAAAACAAGGCCACCGACTTCATGATCAACACATCTACACAGACTGATGAAAGATGTATGTATAGATGGAGATTCAGTGTTCATTTATTCCTCACTGGTTGCTTTCTTTAGGTAGGATACAGCATGATCTCTGTAAAACTCGGCTATTTTCCTTAACATTGACTGCATGAAAACAATATCTGGCGTTATTCTCTCCACATGCATGTCCAGTTGAGTGAACACAATAAATTCACAAAACCTGCACCCAGTAACCATCAACTGACCTTGTACTTGTGCGTAGTGATGGTGAGATCTTTTCAAAGATATTACACCATTTTTCTTTTTAAGGAAAAAGTCTAACGATTCACAAGCAATGTCAATGGTCATGTTGCGTGCTGAGTAGGGACATTTGATCTCAACAATCCCACTTTCACCATTGTCACAAATCTTGCCAACAGGCGTTGCTCCCAAAAATGAAAACTCATTGTTCACAACAAACCCACAATCATGAAAAAGTCTGTCTGGATATTTCTGATGGTACCTTGCCTTTGCGTCTTTTTTATGTATCTTCCCATATTCCAGTGATGGTGCTTTAACATTTCTTTTAGAGAAAATAGAGTTCAGGAAGCAATGATTTGGTCTTTTTCTTCTGGGCAAAACCGTTCCAAAACTTGATGCAGTTACACGTTTCCTATGTTCATCAAACCAGAGTTCATTTGACTGACTCTGTGTTTTCATTTCAAGAGATTTGGGATCCCTACAGATTGTATCTTCATCATGTAGATGAGCAAATTCCTGGGTAAGCTTCACTGGTGGCGGCAAGATAACACTGGTGTTCCCACATATGTCTGTAGTTGGTGTTGCATTTTTGATATGTTTGATCTGAAATAATAAATAAATAATTTCAAATATTTTGTCATTTCAGGGATATCACCAATGGACATACTAGCTCTGGCAGCAGAAAAACATGATTTGGAGCAACAATTACAAGACAAGTCAAGAGAAATAAGAGAGCTGAACATCAAAGTAGCATCACAAGAGAAGACAATTGAGGAATTACAGAGAGAGCTTCAACAGTCAGCATTATTTTCTATAGATGTTGTGATCACCAGGGGTAAAAAAATCAAAAACCTATTCAAACACTATACAGGTGTTACATATGTGAGATTTCTCACACTACTATCATTTCTGCTACCCCAAGGAGAGGACATTGATTATTCATCAGGGAGGAAAGACATCAAGAGACTTAAACCTCAGGATGCATTATTGCTTACTCTCTGTCGGTTAAGGTGTGGGTTGGACTTAAGAATATTGCAGTTCGCTTTGGACTAAGTCCTCAGTCAGCAGACATTATTTTCAACACATGGCTTGATGTTTTATATTTCGAGCTGGGACAGATTCCAATATGGCCACACAGGGATGATAAAATAAAACATATGCCTAAAACATATCGCAGAGACTATCCAACAACATTGATTATCATTGATGGGACAGAAGTCAAAACACAGACCCCCATGTGCTGTAAGTTTGCAAAGTCAAGTCTACAGTGATTACAAGTCCTCTTCTACTTTTAAGGGTTTGATTGGATGTGATCCAAATGGAAGCTTAATGTTTGTTTCAGAACTATTTACTGGTTCAATATCTGATAAAGCAATCACTGAACAGTCTGGGTTTTATGATGTCATTAAGTCAATGAAAGAAATTGGACACATTAATGACGGTGATGGCATCATGGTTGACAAAAAAAAGTTGAAAAACTAGGTTTGAAACTGAATATACCTCCAAAAGGAAAGACTGGAAAACAATTCAACATGGGTGAAAATTCATGAACAGAAAAAGTGGCAAAGCACAGAGTTCATATTGAGAGACTTATTAACAAGGTGAAACAGTATAAATTATTGTCAAATTGTGTTCCAACATCTCTATTCTCCAGGATAAACAAGATTTGGTCTGTTTGTTGTAACCTGACATTATTTCAGGATGTTTTGGTGAAGTAATCACTACTGTAATTGTGCATGAAATTAATGTTGTTGAATGGAGTCAAGCTACTACTGTATACAGCGACTCTTAATAAAACAAAATTTCAACCTCTTCTGAAATGTTTTTTAAATTAGTTGCACCTCTTAGATATAGATATATACCTGGTAAGATAGTGCTGATCCATAGGAGTTTTCACCAAAGGCAAATCATTTTGTGCTGTTCTATGCAGGAGTGGTGTGCCCTGTAGAGTTTGAAGACTTGCCACATGTCAATCCTTGGTAGCCTGAAAACAGATATACATTCAGTGGCTATATAAAAAATCATCTTATAGTTGTGTTTGTAATATGAATGTACACTTATCATTAAAAATGTAGATTTTCTATCATGAATAGATATTTATTTTTTTTATATTCTGTATTTAGGTTTCATATGGGCAGTTATCATTCTTAACTTGTGATGAAGTAAAAATGTGCAAGTATTTCATAGATATCTTGATGACAATATTAGTTGAATTATCAATTTCAGCAAAATGTCTGATGAAATAAGAATAAAACTATACTTGTAATTCATGTCGGCGTGGTATTGTATCGGCTTCCGCTTGCGTTGTTGCTCAGTTGGTCTAGCAACCACAACTCTGGCTGATAGGCACTGGCAAGATTTTGTCTCCCCTTGGCTTTGTTCCATTGTTGTGGCATGGATGTGGAACTCAAATCAGATGGAATTTCTTTGAAGTTGTTGAGCTTGAATCCCTGCAATGTCTTTATCAGACCTATTATATGGGAACACTCCCACTTCCAGAGTAGTCAGTAGTCCGGACTATTCTATGCAATCCTGACGACAATTTGCTTTGAAAACGCAACCGTCCGGATTAACGAGGCTTCACTCTACTTTGTTTACTTGATTCTCAGTAGACTGGGACTAATAGATAAATAATTCCTTGATCATACAAATGTTCTAAAGGGCCGTTCATAATTTATGGGAGGGGGTGATCATGATTTTATGGAGAAGCATGTACAATGTGAATGGCCCCCCCTCCCAAAAATTTATGTACAAAGTGACCCCCCTTCATGTCATGTCCAAAAATCAATGACACCCACCCTCCCATAATTTTGGAAGCATACACTTGAATATATTAGGGTACACAATTGCTTCCCCCACCCTCGCCTACATGTACAATATTTATGACGCCTCTACCTCACAAGAAGAACAAAATGTGTTGCAACCACCACCCCACCCCCCTCAAATATTTTCTTTTAGAAATTACAAAATCATCACCACCTCCTTGCCATGAATTAAAACAGTCTCTACCCAGGTAGCATGGTAGCATTGGCCCAATGCTGGTATTAGTGCCGCGAGTTACGCTTGTGCCGGCAACGGGCTTACAGCATTGCAACAGCAGGCACAGTAGGGCGAGCCACTGTCTCTCAGCGGCCAGCTGGTACCAGTAGATTCCCAGCAGAGTAGCAGCATTGACCCATGTGTTCTAAATTTAAACACTTTATCAGTTCATCTGCCCGAAGCTACTTTTAGTCATGAAACTTGAAGATTAACTTACAAATATATCTCAAAGCCCTTGTCCAGTTTCATACAATCAGTGCACATTTATTTAGGCTATTATAATCTAATTATAATTTATAAGAAACTACAAACAATGGAAACTTTTGAAACATATACATTTGCTGCAGACTATCAACTGAGGAATTTCTCCTTTGAGCGGTATCTTTCACCATTGTTCAGTCTTGCTCTTGTCCGAGGTTTTACAGATTTCAAGTCCATTTTCCACGTGATATTCTGGGATCTTTTAAAGAAAGGTATAGTCCACCATATAGTCACTGTTTTTAAAATATATGTAAACATGTTACTAAAAGATAAATGGGTTTATTTGGAAATGGTTGTAATTTGATACGTAAGCACCATTGAGTTAAACGTGGCTATCCTCTCTCCATTTACTGCAACATTTTGTTTCAGTATTATACTTGTCACTGTTTTCTGTAATCAGAAATACATGTGTATATACTTTTCAGTACCACATTAGGTAACAATTGCATATCTGACTGACTGGGATTGTTAAATTCTCAAATTATATTTTGAAAAGAAAGTATTTGAAATATACAAAATTGATAGAGTTGAAATTTTTCATTTTTAACATCACATATTAATCAAAATTGAAAAGAACCCCAGAGGTAAGGCAATCTAGAATTGTCAGAATTTCTAGACTTAAGAAGGCTCCTTTTAAATTCTTGCTCCAGGGTCTTGACGACAGACTAACTAGAATATTATTTGATTTTTTAGATAGAATTGTACGTTGTATTTACCGGTATATTGACTTTATCAAAATGAATGACTCTGTATTGGACATCTCGTCGTAAAGTTAGGAAAAGGGTTTCAAATCATTTAGAAGCTTTGGCATCAGCCAGCAAATATGATTTAATTGAAAACCAATATAATGCTGAGGAAACTCTAACATCAACGTCTGTATCACAAGCAAGTCAATTTTAGCATCTACAACAACATTTTCTGATGAAGGCCCATGTAGTGATGAAGATGTCGTTAATGATGAAGATGAATATGACACAATTTATGAATTTGAACAAAATGCAAGTC
Source organism: Haliotis rubra (assembly GCF_003918875.1). Taxonomy (NCBI): domain Eukaryota; kingdom Metazoa; phylum Mollusca; class Gastropoda; order Lepetellida; family Haliotidae; genus Haliotis; species Haliotis rubra. The sequence continues at coordinate 83,609 of NW_025765869.1, forward strand.
ATGATTTTCAAAAACTAGCCATGCAACAAGTAGTTCTGAAAATGACAGCTCTGAAAATGAATATCGAGACAAAGATGAAATAATGATGTCAAAACTTAGCGAATGGGCAGTCAAATACCAGGTCCCTCATAGAACAATTTCGTCACTATTAGAAATTCTACGTAATGACTACCCTTCTCTCCCTAAGGATCCACGTACATTGCTTCTTACCCTAGGAGTTACGCTGTGAAAAACATTACAGGGGCAGTACTTTCATTTTGGAATTTCAAGTTCTTTATCATATCAGCTTTCTGATAGAATGGAATTCAATATTCCTGGTAAGCAAGTGAAATTTCAAGTGAATATTGATGGTTTACCTGTTTTTAAAAGCACCTCAATGCAGTTCTGGCCAATACTTGGTAGAGTCATCCATCCCTTTCTTGGTCAACCATTTTATCATAGGCCTCTTCTATGGGCTTCCAAACCACCAAAACTTGGTGAATATTTAAAACGAATTTGTAGAAGAAATGAAGGGTCTTGAGCGTGATGGGCTAGACCACAATGGCCTCAAAATTGAAGTTTCCATTTCATGTTTTATATGCGATACACCAGCCAGGGCGTTTGTTAAAGGAGTGAAAGGCCACAACGGTTACTCTGGTTGTGATAAGTGTCTTCAAAATGGTAGATGGTTAAACAAGATGACATTCCCAGAAACAAAAGCACCTCTAAGAACTGATCTTCAATTTGATGAAATGGCTGATGAAGAGCATCATTTATTCAGATCACCACTGAATCAATTATCAATAGGTATGGTTACCCAGTTTCCACTTGATTATATGCATTTGGTCTGCCTTAGGTGTCATGAAAAACTGTTGTTTTTATGGATGAAGGGTCCCGTTTCTGTAGGATGTAGAATTGGAGCAACTGCAATAAACAAACTGTCAGATAAGCTAACTCTGTATTCAAAATACATCCCAAGGAGTTCTGTAGAAAAGGGAGATCTCTCAGGGGAAATAGACAGATGGAAAGCAACAGAATATAGATTATTCTTATTATATACTGGGCCGGTTGCCCTAAATGATATTTTGTGCAATGCCGTGTACTTAAATTTTCTGCTTTTTTTGTCGGTATTACCTGTTTAGCAACCCCCTACTAGTTCAAAATTATTGCGATTATGCCAAAGACAATTTGTGTCTTTTTTGTTGAACATTTTCGCGTCTTTATGGCAATGATATGGTTGTTTATAACCTGCATGGTTTGGTACATCTATCACAGGATGTAAAAGGTTTGGTCCCTTGGACAATTTTTCATCTTTTCCTTTTGGAAAGCTTCTTAGGCAAATTAAAAAGCTACTTTGAACACCAAAGTGCCCCCTTCAGCAGATAATAAGACGTTTAGGTGAAAGTCAGGTACCTCTTCACAAAGGTAAACATGTTTCTGAGAATCAAGGTGTAAAGTTTGAACATTCAGATGGACCTATTTTATCTAATTTAGGATACGTGACACAATATAAAGAAATCCACATGGACCGATTCTTTTGTCAAAATCAATTGAAATAGCTGTGTTAGTATTAACAATGAAGTTGTGATAATAAAAAATATTGTACAGAATGCAAAACAAAGATATTTTAATCATATATGCTAAGTTCCTATCCAAAAAGATTTCTTCACTTATCCATTTAAATCGTCTTCTATTGGAATTTTAAAGTTTCACATTTAAGTGACCATCTGTACGTTGGGGGTATCACAAATTCAAAAGAAATATGTTATCTTACCTGAAAAAGAATCATTTATTGTACTTCCTTTGCTGCATCTAAACATTCAGTAAAGTGTGTATGTTAGTTTCATTGGTACAGAAAACAGTGACATGATACTGCTAATTCTATACACAACCTTTTAACAGTAAAAGATGCTATTCTAATCTGTAAATTCAAGCGACAAGTGCTTTATAACAGGAAATGTACCACATAGTCAAGTTCCAAAAGACTAATGAAGTGGGATTGTGCCACACACTTGGCTCCATCGGAAGAGAGTACTTTACTGCTTTTGGCCCAAGTTCAAAAACAGTAACCAACTGGACAAGGGAGTGAAGACCTGCTGCCTCCCAGACAAGGATACATGGAAACTGTATACCATCACAGTCATGTACAGTAGTGGTAAGTATAAACGACTAAAGCTAATCAGTGTAGTTTAGTTTTATCTTTAATTCTGAACACGTTTCATACTAATTCATTCATTTAAAAAATAATTATTATTAAATGATAAGTCATTGTTAACAAGATGACATACTGGCATAATGATGCGTTAATTAAATGTGTTCTATAATAATTACAGAATCGTATGACAAGGTGAGGAGAAAACTACCCCTGGCAACTGATATGTCTAACCTCGACACGGAGGCAGAGGATGATAGAGAGTCAAGGAAAAGAAGGTACCAAAATACATTTGAGTGAATATGGTTAGAAGCGTGAATATAAACATTTAACACTTCTTTAAATAGATATGACAAAATCACAAAATTACAAGATGATTGTTACAAAACTAAATAATTGATAATGATTTAGTGGAAAGGCTTCAATTTGAGCTCTTTGAATTGTTTGCATTTCTAAATTCCTTTTTTGTAAATTCGAACTTATTTTTGATTTCAGACCAACTGGCAGGTACTTGAGTTCTAGCTCCAGCTCAAGTGATGAGGAGACACAAGTGGCAAAGAGCAAGGAGTCACGAGTGTCAAAGTCCTCTGTGCCCATGCCACCTTCTCCACCTCGCCTTAGAGTTTCTCCCCAGCCGCCTTCTCCTCCTCGCCTTCCAGTCTCTCTACCTGTGGCAATGTCTCCACCCCTACCTACACTGTCGGTCCCGACCAGCCCACGGCGATCCCCAGGCGACGGATCTTACCCGAACCATCTCCATTGCTGTCCCGACAGGATGTATGGAGGCCCAGTCACTCACCAAGTTCAACAGTGGGGCAACTAGAGGTGTGTATGATTATAATGGTTAAACATTTATGCTTTATATTACTTATTTAAAAATGTATCAACTTGATAATGGTAAACATTTGTGCTCAACAGTACTGATGAAAAACTATTTCCACAACCTGCACAATTGTTAATTGTTTATTTTGTTTCTATTTTCAAAACTACCTAGGGGAAGTTGTTGAACTTGTAAAGATCGTGGAATCAAATCGAGCAGTGGCTCTTGAAAATCAGAAGCTGCTTCACCAGGTCCTGAGAATTCTACAGTCTGGTTCTCGGACTTGACACCAGCTGAGGAGTTGCATCTCCCCCTCAAAACCATCGAGGAACTGAGGGAAACTAATACTTCTCTGGAGGAATCCTCCAGATTGAGATCAGCGGTAAATATTAATTTTGTTTTAGACCAATTTCATTCCTTTCACTACTTGAGTTATTGAAACAATTGTTTCAATCCAAGTCCAATTAATAGTGATTGTTGTACGGAATATTACTCTTACATGGCCATAATATATAGTTATAAACGCTAGGGAAGTTAATTATTGAAAAATTTACAATCCAACAGGTTGGGCAACTCGGAGTGGCAGGAGGCGTGTCAACAGGAGACACAATACGCAGAGTTTTGTCAATGCTAATGACAAACTCGGTCATAAGCAGGTGAATTGGAAGGGGACTTCAGGAAAAGAACCCTTCCAAACAGATGATGACTGAAGGAAGTTGTTATTAGTAAGTACTCAGTCATACGATCCATTTACGCAAGTTTGACTTCATATAAGACAATACATAATAACATATTCATATGTTAAATGAAATTGGAGAATTATTGATACAGCAGCTTTATTTATTTTTACTATCAGCTTCGGTTTCCATTTCAGAGAGCACGGAAGAACCCGGTATGTTTAAAGGCGTCCGACTGCGAGCTGGAAAGCCACATTAAATTGTGGTTCCGATATGCTCCGGACAGGGACGGTGGTAGGAGGAGAGGACCCTACTTGCCAAGAAGAAGAAAGAGCTGCTGCTGCTGCTACTGCAGCAGCTGGAGACAAGCACAGAATAAACTGTGTACTTATCTGCTATCCTATTGTATTCATTCATTCAAATTTTATTTCATTGCATTCTATTATAAGAGAGATAATTAAAAGTTGTTAAAATGCATTTAATTTTTTGTTTTCTGTTTTCAACCGCGCATATTCAACCATTTAAGAGATATATACACATTTCAGCATTATTGAATTTCATATCTCAACACAATTCTAAGGTATTTGTTAAAGTTCTATATATTTTGTACGACATATAATGATATGTGAACATATGTCCTGTTTGTTATAACGTTTTTATTTCATTCTTGTTCAAAAACCTTAGGATTTAACTTACAGTTGGTAATTACTTTAGCAATAAAGTGTCAAAGCCCCTACGTTCATTTCAAAGTGCCATCATGTTTTCACAGCATTTTTACAAGTGCTGTTTGTTACAAACACAGGAGTTGGGTGGTAGAGAAAACCAAGATACAACTTCTTGGCCTTAATAAATGAAGAACCACATATATAGATTAAAAAGCCAGGAGGATATGATTGGCAAAACAAAGGCACAGTATTGGCTACAGACTGGCACGCCATCATTGGGCTAATGCTGGGCCAGTACTGGCTACGGATTGGCCTGCCATCATTGGGCCAATGCTGTAACCTAATATTTAATGTACGATCAAAACATTTTGGTATATTTGCATTAATTCCCTTTGACAATTTTATTATTACAAATGTCTTCATAAACAACATTTAATATGGGGCCTCTCACAATAATTAAAACCAAACGGTATTTTGACATTGACAAGTCTGGCCTCCAGACCTGTTCAAGGTTGGCTGTAATATGCATCACAATAAATAAGAATCGTACGCACACACTTTCGTAACAGGTATAAAAATCATCTACTAAACTAGCAACTTACCCAGCTTTGCAAGTGCAATAAGCATATCTGATTCGGTCGACATCAAGGTCAAGTGACAGTCGATGAGGCGGGTTGTTTTTCCTGAGTGATGGCCAACACTTGGCGGATACGGTCGGGAACTGAAGTGTCAACTCATGGATGTAGCCTTGCTGGTAAGAATTAAGTCCCTTTTCCATGCTCTTAGTTGATATTTGATCAGCAATCGGTAAAAAGGACACAGAAAAGTTTTCAGGAATGCATGCGAGAAAATTGCTTTGCTTTGCGGCGGCCATTTTGTTAGAAAGCGTGGGGTGCCTCGCAACAGTATCGAAGGGGGGCGTGGCTTAGCGAAGATGCGCGGATCCATGAATAGGGCTTGCAGCACATATTTTCAGGCTCAATCGTAATCTTAATGGATCTACAGTCAATTCTCGTTAATCCGACACTTGTGGTTGCAGAGAAATATGTCGGATTAACGAAAATGTCGGATTAATGAAAATGTCGGATTAATGTATTTGCGTGAAAATATCAATGTTTACTAAATGTCATGATCGTCATACTGTTGCATGCATATCAGAAATGGTAGATCTAGTTATCTTCATCGTATGTAAAAATATTCACAGAAATAAAAAATACTAACAATACATACTTGTTTTCATTTATTAGATGGCATAACATACATATATAATCACATAAGCGAACAGTTTCATATCTATTTCATGACCACATTGGAACAAAACTCAAATTTGGTTTTTTTTTTGTATTGCATTGTGTAAAGTTATTTAATCGAGATTCTTGCCAGGGTTTCTTACCTCAATAATATTAAATATAAAAAATACTGTACTATAATTATGTATCGACTAATTGCTTTCGAGTGATGTCTTGTTCGCGCTTGAACATGAGTAATTACGAATCTAATTGTGTTCTTCAAAGACGTAATATATCTGTATCGATCAATTGATGATACACAGATAATGAAAAGCTGGTAAATAGATATGTGAGCTTCATGTTTAGGTAGTAACATGTCTAGAGTCTGAACCCGGCGGTACACTCTTAATATATCAAATAATGTTTGAGTTGGTATATAACTGTTTTTATTACAGTCGAGTGAAATGTTTCATTTTACCACAGACTTATTAGATTTATACAGCATTTTATTACGTTTTACCACGTTAATACAATTTACATCGTAACAACCTCTACACAGCACCGGATTGCAGTTGATGTCGACTTATGGAGTAAGAGGCAGATTGATCTGATAAAAGTTGAAGAATTATGTAAGTAAGACACAGTGGAAAGACACATAAGTCTGCCTAATGCAATATTTCGAACTGTCAGGAGATTGATTTTAAAAAATTCCCAATAACTCACGAAAGAGCACAAAGATAACAGAAGGATGCCATACTTCCTTTTCCTACACTGAAGATTTTAATATTACCAATGACGAAGCTGCATTCAAAATTACAAAACAATTGCACAATTTTAACATCATGGGTCTTTGTCAGAAAATCTTAACATAATTAATACACTTAAAGTTCTATCGCTCTGTAACATGTAACTGCATTATATACATGTGACCTCTTTTACCCCATAAATGGATCCATGTGGTGCATCCTGCATCAAGGAAACCGCCATCAGACATATAGTGGCGTTATATGTATTCTCGCCTAACTGAAAGCCATTAATATCCTTCTTCACTACTTAGATGAATCAAAGTAACGTGGCTTCACGAGTCTGAAAATCAGAAGACACATTCCCTTCCCATGTTCGTTTATTACCACAATATCACACATCAAAGGAACAGCAGTGATCCATTAATGCCTCCTTGATTGTTCCATTCTCCGTAATCTGACACATTAGACCCGTTAATGGCACTGTAGTTACTTCGAAAATGTCCCTGTCAGTAGTTCTTACGAATCGGTGACAATTGCGTACCTGGAAGTAAGATCGATTCATTTTAAATATTCATAATAATTAGATAAATATACTGAGAAATGTTTGGTTCCTTATCCTCATTTTCAGCAGCTCCAGTTTATGTTCCGCAGATTTTAGACAGCGATCGATAGACTAAACAGATTAAACACTTATTGAATATCTTCTGAGACAGGTACCCTGTAAACCGTCAACGATAGCAGTTCTGTTTCTATTTTCAGAATTAGTATCCCAGTATTTAAAATCAGCACCTTTCCTTTCCTCGGGGTAGAATCCATCTGACCAATACACAGGGATAATGATCCACTCACAGCAGGAGCTGCTATACGAGGCGAAACCTTCAATCATTCTTCGTTTTTATCACCAAATGTCGCGTTCGCGAGATATATCATCTCATACCCCTAGCGTGAAATTGATAATTTACTTATACTTCTGACTACAAAGCTGAACATGTACTCACAGACAGGTAACCAAATAAATCGTACAAATGTATAATGTCAACATGGCAGATGGTGATGGTTTTACAGGAGTTGCATGCCACACTGTCTGCTTGGTTACAGATTGGATTACCTCCAACAGCACGATTTACATTTTGTTTTATGCCCCACTGTTATGAGTGATCCAAAACATACAATGCATCACATTGCCTAGGTTTGGTAGAGATATAATTACATGGTGGCATTTGACGCATGGATTGTAAATACAAATAACTTCTGTAAATGTATTTCCCTACAAGTTCGCTTTTGCCGATTGTCATTAGTAAGAAAATCTTTGAGCATTGCATTTATGTGATCTACAGTGGGAATCTACAGATACACAGAGTGGGCTTTGGTTTAGCAATCCTTTTCGAAATGCTTAACGACATTCAGATTTTAGTTGATCCTCGATGGCTTCAGATCATGAAGATGAACTGATAATACCCGCCTTCTTGTGTCGTCATATATAATAAGAACATTAAACCCATTTTACCGTTTGACATTCCCTATAGCAATTCATCCATCACCAGCTATCACCGAGATGACACAGAAACACTACAGTATGATGTCAGCTGAATACGTCCAAATACAAGATCGTTACAAATAATACAAGCAAGGCCTTTCTCAGCTACCTAGTTATGCATACTGTCTTTACATGATACAAGCCGTGGTGGATGACTAGCGCTAGCTGGGGCTTGTAATAACATCCACACAAATATTGAATTCAGTTTGTCGAAGCTGCATTGATGAATAAACATGTAGATATGATCTAGTCCGGATTCATACTGAAAGGGTCTCTGATATATGTGCAGCGTGGAACGATTGCTCATTGAAATTACGTCTTACAACATGTTCAAATTAAGTCAGTATATCATAAGTTTACCCAACAATGTTAAAGGAATATATCCAAACAAGACGTTCTTACTGACAGAAAGTCCCCGAACGGATGCTTTACAAAGATAGATCACATGTGCAGATGACACGTACTTTCTTGACAAATGTTTCCCATGAGAGCAGTCATGAGGGACTGTGTCCCAGATTGTCCTGTCATGTGTTTGACAAAGCTGTGGAGAATCTGTAAGAGCCACTTCATTACCTGGATGATAATTAGACAGGTGGTGAGATTCATCGGCGTGGGGAGTGTGTCGTGCAAGGCTTTGATCCCGTTATATTCATATCCAATGGATAATGATGACCCAGATAAGGTGGCACATGAATGAGTGAGTGAATAAATGTTACTTTAAGTAATTTATCGCAACAGCAATACCACAACTGTATGCGATTGTGCCTAGAAATATGTAAGAGTTTGCTATATGAAATTCAACAATGATAAAAATGAAGACATAGATGACTACTGTTTAAGAAATACAGTTCGCTCTACCACCATGTATAGTGTAATAAAGCACACTTTCGCCCTGGGTGCCGTTCCACTAACGGATCTTAACTAAGATCAATCTTAGCAAGTTACGCCAATTTTACAATCGTCTTAGCTAAACGTTACACTCATTCCACTAACCAATCTTAGGCCGATCGTAGCCGGTCCCGATCTTACGATCCGATCCAAGCTTAGATCGAGACTCTTTCGTGCGAGAGATAGAGAAATGCGAGGCACGAGTTATCTCCCTTTGCATAGTTTAGCAGATGATGGAAGTAGTTTTGGAAGCAACTAAGTGAGCACTCAGCAATAGTCCAGCTATATGGCAGCGGTTTGTAAATAATCGAGTCTGGACCAGACAATCCAGTGATCAACAGCATGAGCATCGATCTGCGCAGTTGGGAACCGATGACATGTGTCAACCAAGTCAGCGAGACTGACCACCCCGTTAGTCGCCTCTTATGACAAGCATGGGTTACTGAAGATCAATATTCTAACCCGGATCATCACGGGTATTTGGAACCAAGTGTAAACGTGGAGAAAAAAACTCGAGCAAAGTATTAGGGTAGTGAGCACCTTGGTTTCAGGTGCAAGTGCGTGTGAACGCTGGGTATCAGACATAATATGTGGATGAACCTTGTCGATCAGAATAAACAAGGCGTGACGAGGCATCCTCTATAACGTACCTAGAATCTGTCAGTGGTCTTGAAAAAACACGTGGCCTGCCTTTAGAATCCCCCACCAAATAATGCTCGCTCTTCTTCTTCACATAGAATATGAAAGCCACCATTTTGGTTTTTCTACGATTCATTTTAGCGATCCTGAGTTGGTCATGAGCAACTTAGACTTTGGATCTTAACTTTACGATTGACTTGGGTAAGATTGGTTAGTGGAACGTTAGCGTCACGCTAAGATTGGGATTTTAGGGGTTTACGACTGGCGTAGGGCTAAGATCGGTTAGTGAAACGGCACCCTGAACTATTATAGTTACAGCACGAGGGCTCAGGGAACATAAACAAACATCGAAGGTACATCAGCCCATGTCCCCCTCGAGACCAGTGAACAACTTATAATACTCGACTCGAGTTTAGAGCTGACAAATGATCTATTCAAGTTAATGCAGGTTGACTATCTCCTCCCAACTTGGATCAAGCAGAACATTTTAATAATCGTTAATCGTGCGTTAAGACATGTTAATCCTGAATATCAAATGTGACTATCGAAGGTGTGCTGTCACACAGGCACCAGTGCAGTCCATTACAAACTTACCAGAGATTTGTGGTTGTTGCTGAAGCTGTGTACCGTTGTTGGTATTAGTGGCCTCGGCCGAGCTGGTGGGTGATCTCGGTTGTCCGCCGCAGCTTCTATTATGTCCTGCTCCCTCCACGTCAGACAACATAACACATTCAGCTGTAATGGTTAGTATTTGTGGGATGATTGCTTGGATCATCTCAATATCCCTCAAACATTCTGCTTCCTTGAGCTGCTGTTGCTGATGTATGTAATGACTGATGCATATTTATATACCCATACATGTGTAATACCTGCTCCACCAAGCCAGGTTGTGTTTGTATGCAACTGCCAACATTTCTGCTTGCCATCTCGAAATAATTACTGGCACAACTGATATTCTTTGCCTAACGATACCATGTGTGCGAACAGTGACTATTGAGGGATAATATAAAGAATAATGAGTGCTATTTTAAAACAGTCCTCCTTTGTAGTATCTTACGACATGAAAGTGGAATTTTGCCCTGTGCCCCAATTCTTAGAGGAATATCAGTATAAAATCTTGTGAAGTTCATGGACATTGCGTTACAATGATAACTATGGGGCTGTATCTGGGATTTATACGTCGAGAGCATTTACATGTACGCGACTTTTCATAGTTACACGTTGAAATGGTGTTTCAGAAAGCCAAAACGGCTTCCTCCACTTTCTTTCGTCTTTCAATCCTCAGGTTATGTTGATTGTAGTCCGAGGACATGGGAAACTACATATGACACTGTACACTAATGCCTCATGTTGGACGTTGTAATGTTAAAGTGGGTGCCTGTATTACGTGATTCAAGTTCAATCACGGTTTATCAAGTTGATGGTGCAAAAAAGCCCGACATGATCCAGTTATCAAACGTTCCCACTGAGGTGAAAAACACGAGCAGGTATGGAACTGCCAGACACAGTCAGGGCGAACCCGGAGTGGAACCAACAATCATAGGTTTCTGGCATTCCGATGGGAATTGCGGAGGTTTGGACGAATGGATACCCTTGGACCCTATTTGACTGAGAAGTGTAGGGCAGGAAGGGTATGCCTGGTATTATAGTTATTTCCATTATATGACATTGGGGTCAGAGCACAAAGGGAGAAAGTGACCTCATCTCTTCAGTCTGAACATTTAGGTGATAAAACAGTTTCTGATATTACTACCAGTGAAACAACAACGATTTGCTCAGTACAAACATTTTAAAGGAATTACATTTGTTTCTCCCTGATTAGATTGTTTGCTTGATTTCCCTCCAACAGTGGATGTGAACATAAACTGGCATGGTGTAAGCCCACTTCCCATCAAACATAACGCAACTACTAATTTTCTCGACATGGCAAAACCCAAGTACTCCTTGTAACCGCTATAAAGTCCACTCACGTCACTCAACGAACTTTGCTGTGTTCTCAGGCTTGGCGAAATTATATGAGATGACAGTTCAAGTAATTGGCTGAATCAGATACCGCCGATTGCGGTATGGACGTTAATATCTGCATTTGACATGAATCGCATCAACTGTCTCTCTATGTTGAATAAAGGGGTCGACATTGTTATAACTAATATGCTGAAGGCATTTCGATTTGAAAAAAAGGACTGTTTATAGCAAATTACTCTGAAACCTGTGCCTTTTGATCTTGTTGGGACGTCTTATTTGTTCTACATTTTTGATAAAATAGATAGAAGAATCTTTGCCATATTCACTTGCTTGAACTAACTGACTTATTACTTCGTAAAGTAGATTGTTGATGGGTTTGAAGAAACTTTACGAATTAAGATCTTGCTGAATCTCCTGGCACAACCACACAATTATCATATGACTTTTTACCATGATAGCTGTGATAGTACTCTAACAAGCATACAAAACACATTTATCCGGAATGGCATGTTGTCCAGTTACAGTTTATTTCATCTGACAAACCCTGGCAAGATCCTTTCAAATCACGTGCAAATAAATGTCAGGTGCATCAGTGATTTACTGAAAAGTCCGTTACAAGTGAGACTTGATTAATCGTTTCATCCAGCTACAACCCTCAGTTTTTTGTTCATCGTTTGCGTGTGGCTCGTGCCCATTTAAACCTAGTTAAATAGGTTAACGATTCATAACCTGTAAAATCAACACAAGTGAAACAAGGTCTCGGTTTAATCGGAACCCTATATCTTCATCCACCGAACTGGGGCCGTTTTAACCGCCGCAACTAATTTAAGTGAGTTTGCATCTTTTGATGTGATCGAACATAACGGCATCTGAATTACGGTAGAAGTGTTTTTTTCCCATCAAACTTTAACACCATCCTTATCCAAACCAAAGCTGATCAAGTTATTCATGCCATTCGCAACGTTGAACGACTCTTGTCGAATTAAGAGGAATCAATAAATTATGGTCAGCTTCGTACCCCTCACCGTCAAAGCAGCTGCATGGATATTCGATTTACGAGAAACATCATGTACCAGGTGCAAAATAACATAGCATATGACGACCCACTTTATGCCCTTTGGGGTACGCTTTGTAAGCCTGTGCGTCCGGCTGGCTTCCGGAGAAACAACGGCACCCATTAGTTAATGATTATAGTTGGAGGCAACTGAAGACTCGGTTCTAACAGCGTGCTGCCAGGATGCCAAAATGTCATCGTGTCCCAATGGTGACATCAACCACGTGTTAGTCTCTTTTGGACAAGATGCGGTGATAAAGATTCAGCTTCTTACCTATCTGTCCATTGTCCAACTGTCAAAGTCGACCAATATGCGATGTAGGATTTAGAGCACATGCTTCATCTGCGTTCGACTACAAGTTATATTTGTAAAGCTATTGAATATACCTTCATCAGGTCCCTCCATCAAAACCTGTCTTCATGTCACCTATAATTATCTTTGGTACAACGGAATTTACTTTTGTCTACACGTCGTGGACCATTGCTGTCAGGAACACAAAATAATACATGTTGTTTAATCATATCTACATGTAAAGTCAACAAAATGGAAAACAGAAGTGTCATCATGCAGGTACCAGTACAGATGATGACAATTTGATTGTGGCTTCATTTCATGGGGGAAATGATACATGATATTTCATGACGTTCGCCAACGCGACCTTCACAAGGATAAAGTAGCTGCAACTAAACAAATCAATAGCGAGTGTGACCTCCTACGACAGCCGTGACGGCAACACAGTGGTTATTGCCATTGGTCAAGTGCATGCCCAAGTACTTGCAGGTTCTCGGATTCAGTCATCTTCTGTTGAAATGTGTTCGATGGGATTCAAGTCTGAAGAACGGGAAGTCCAGTCAATGACATGAACATCGGCGGCACGTAAGAAGTTGTCATGTTGAAATGTAGCTGCATTTTTGCCAGGACTGTGGTGAGAACGTGAATTCGATACTGTATGGCAATACGATTACTCCGAACAACAAGCAGTTGATATCGGCTGTTGGCACAAATTCACCCCAAACCACTACGCTATCCCCTCTAAATCTGTCAACCTTACGAACACAATACTGAGCGTGACGTTCCCCTCCGTACCCTGCCATCGTCAACACACAATGTGATGTGTTTGACACACCCGTACCCTGCCATCGTCAACACACAATGTGAAGTGTGACACACCCGTACCCTGCCATCGTCAACACACAATGTGAAGTGTGACACACCCGTACCTTGCCATCGTCAACACACAATGTGAAGTGTGACACACACGTACCCTGCCATCGTCAACACACAATGTGAAGTGTCATTTGTCACTGAAGACAATCATATTCCACTGCCTCTGGTTGAGTCTAGTATGTCTACAAAGCCATTGTAAATTTTGCGAACGACGAAATTGTGTCAGGATAGGTTTTGTGTACTGTCAAAAACAAGTATATCTGCGCTGTCGATTCCTGATCGACACACTACCTCTGAACATCTATCTGCTAGTGACGGTAGAAGCCTGCAGAGGTGATCTTATCTGATTTTTACGCCATACTGCATGACGCTACAGGTAGTTAGTTTTCTTTGGACAGAATATTATATATGTTGCAATGTTTAAAAAAATACGAACGGCACCTTCCACTCCCTTCATAGACGAGTTCAATTCGCCTCTCGCACCATGCCAGATTTCGCAGTGTCTTCCGCGGAAGGAAGGAGTTCGATTTTAAATCGGTTATGTTAGAAAAGATAAACGTATTGTTATGGTTAGATGAATGTTAGGCAGAATTCGGTCTCCAAATGATATTTAGAGACTATCAATTCTGCCTAACATTCATCTAATTTCCCAACACAGTACGTTTATCTCCTAATTCACTCACTGGGTCGACCCATGAGTAATGCATTAAACTACTTGACATGTGTGTTGTAAACTTGAATAGAAGTCGTGTCTAGGAAATCAGTTTGGGTATTTGTCACAGATTTGTTTGTCAGCCACCACTGTAACAATGAATCTAGCACATGATTGTCATCGCCACCGATGAGACAATTTCGTCGAATTGTATTTGCAATAAAGCTGTCATGACAACCATATTGAAAACTCTATGTATACCCTCAAGTGAAGCATTCGCGTTCAAATTGTATTGGGGTTTGCCCTATGTGTAGCTGGTAGCTGAACTCAACACATGTGCTCCGTTTGACAATTGTCTTGGGGCTTTTTACACACATGCTCATTATGGGTAATGTGAATGATGAGACGTAAACCTTTAAACTAGGTAGCTCCGCTCCGCACAAACTAAACAGGATATCTGTCTTCTATCTCACTTGACACTCCAGACCCTGCTGGACTTAGAATGAGCTGTAAGATCAAAGAGCGACTGTTTTGATCGCATCGGGTCTGGGTCGTGGATTTTGTCTGATATCCTCAAACAAGAAGAGTTCCTCAAACGTCGTAATGGTCCCTCGTCATCGTAAACGAGAATATTATCAAATTACAGTTCCCTGGAGTGTTCCTGATAACGTGCAGGCGCCTAAACGAATCTGTTATTTTTTAACCATTCCAGCCGAACATAATCACTGTAATCATCCAGCTATGTATTGGAATGTGGTTACAATAATCGATTAGTTAAAACAGGACGTCTGCCTTTGGACTCGATCTTTGGATAATATGAAAAAGGTTAATCACCATTATCAGTTTTGTGAAAACAAAACATATTCTCACTGAGTAAATAAGAAGTCCGAGTTGGTTGACAAGATGATTACATCACGAATTCCCACTTTACACAGTCTAAACCACAACATATAATCTTTAAAGTGAATGTTTCTGATTTCAGCGTTAAACAACAACGTACCACTTTAGAATATTGTTTCATCATATTCTACAAGCTGCCAGAACTCAGCACCATGTCGGATATAGTAACAGGGGGATATAGGTATACACTACCTGGAGGAACCTCAGTAACAACATCTTACGATAAGCATGAGATAAGCATAAACATATATATATATATATACCCAAGGACACGGATATCTTGTGATTTGTGACGCTAAATACATATATATCATACTGAACTGAACTCTACTGAACATCATTGAAAACGCACCACTTATAAAAGTTCAGATTATTAAAAGCACGTGTAAGGAATTGATATTTTTTAGTGGATAATAACAGATGGACGACTGACAAAAACAACAACACAGAAAAGACGCTCATTCATTGAAATGTTCCACAGTGAGAAAGGATCAAACACACATGGGGTCAAATCGAAAAGTCAATATCGTGTGTGACCGCCATTTGCATTGACACATGCAGTTCAACGTTTCCTCATTGAGTCAATAAGCGCCCGAATAGAGTTCTTGAGGATGGCTTTCCACTTCTGCGGTAGTGCAGCCTCAAGTTCCCGGATGTTTTGCATCTATTGTCACCGCAAAAGAGTTTGACCAATTTCGTCCCACAAGTGCTCCATGGGGGATACATCTGGCGACTGTGCTGGCCAATGAATGTGTTGCTGGGCCAGATACTGCATGGAAAGTCTTGTTGTGTGTGCCCGTGCGTTGTCCTGTTGAAACGTATGGACATGTTGGTGGTGATTAAAGACAGATCTGCTCACGGTAATATAGGGCATTAACTCTCCCTTGACAGACATGAAGGCAGTCCTGTGACTGTAATTTATTTCATCCCTGACCATGACACTCCCACCACCCAAAGGTCTGTCTGAACCACACACTCATCGGCATAACGTTCACCACGTCTCCGCCAAACACATAATCGGCCGTCAGCATTACGTAGATGAGGACGTGACTCGTCAGTGACTACCACACCGTGCCATTGTTGTAACCTTTACTGAAAATGCCTGCTAGCCCATTGTATGAGACGAGAACATTTAATTGTTATTCATAGTAAATTATGGTAAATTATAAAAATCTGTCATCGAAGGACATGTACAGTAAAACCGACTAGAATATCACAATATATAGAAATAAAACTAGCATATATCTCTAAAATAGGATTTCAGATTAGGACAATACAATATAAAAAAGCTGAGGATCGCCAGCAACTGAAGGTAGACCACCACTCTAGGGGCCATGGGGACTTACAGTACTTTGCTACCTGCTTGGACCCTAGCTGGATATTTGTTATAGTCATTGCACGAGGGGACTTAACAGTCAAAATAATAAGGTCACTTATACAGCGCTGAGCTCCACGCCGCAGGGACATGATGCAAGCACATACTGCATAATGGACAATATTTCCCCAGTTAACCCAAGCTGCCTAGAAGGCGCTAGAAGGTTAATGTGACTTATCCCAATGGGTATCCATATTCTGCTGCCTGAACAGAGGCAATTTACACTCACTTGTCTAAGGTGAGACCATATGTGTCATATGTTCTTCGTTGTGGGGCTGGACAAAAGTCCTAGAAACTCTCAGGAATCAATCTGCCAAACACGGTCACCCATCTAAGAACTCTCCGTGACTAACGTTGCTTAACTTCAACTGTTTTGTAACCTGGGCTCTATGCACACGACCACACACAACCTCAGACTTATGTATATGACTCAGACTTATGTTATGACTGGAAGTTTAACTTAATAACTCAGATTGTTAGTGGCTGTACCTTCAAGGTGGGTCCCAAAACTTTCAAAGTACAATTAAACTTACCAACTTTTTAAAACGTAGTATTTTTGTGATTTAAATTTTGGCTAAGTATTCCTACCATTGCCAGCGGCTGATGGGATGGTGTAAATACAACTAGGGTCCATGCAGGTAGCGAAGGTACTGTAGGCCCCATGGTTCCTAGAGTGGTGATCTAGCCTTATTTTATATTGTATTGTCCTAATTTGAAATCCTATTTTAGAGATATACGCTAGTTTTATTTCCTATTACTGTGATATACTAGTTGGTTTTACTCTCCTTCGTCGACAGGTTTTTAAAATGTGCGCATTTGTCATGAATGTATAACTGTCTTAAGTCACGATATGGCTTGAAATACTGCCGCCGTGACTATAAACTTTAACTCACTCACTCACTCAGACTTATGTTAGTTTACTCCCGTAATTTGCTATACAGTTTCATAGATGTAGTATAACAAGGGCGTTGCCCACCTTGCAATTTCGATCCGGCAAACAAAGTTGCCTTATTCTGTAATCACTGATGTTGCTTTGTCTTTAATGCGCAGCATGAGTCTATCGAATGATGACGCAAACAACGTTTAAGCCTTCCAAACCGGAGAGGGGTTCCTTGATCAATACCAATCACACACCCAATGAGTCAGTTTGCAAGTTGAGCAGAAAATGGCTATCAGTTCAAATACTGACAGCCAGCCACAAGCTATAACTGGTTGAAGAGTAACCAACATAAATCAATACTCAAAAGGTCGGGGAGTATTACTTTCTCCAACTACTTTTAATATATGAACATAATCATCATGATTATTTCGACTTTGGTTGAAGTTATGCACCTTTTTCTTATTTGAGTAATTTTATCAGAGGAGAAGATCCAAAACGACGTATTCAGACATCGTTGCACTGAATTATTGCTCCACAAACAGGCCTTGCAAATTGTGTAGCAAAATGCATTCGATGGCCTATCCAGCCAATTTGTGCTTGCAAAAAACTCCAACGTGTGCCATTGCATGCGAATAGGAATCACAGCTGTCCCATAATTCAGTTAATACAAGACTTGCTCAAATGAACAATATTGAAATGGAGAAAAACCAAAAGAAACATTAATGCAATTTGTAGAATTTCCTAAAATCTAGGACAATTTTGCTTGAGCAGGCCCGTGACTCAGAGAAATTTCATTATCATATGTTTGCACTGTGTTGTGTTAATCTAAAACTAAATCGATGCTCTTGATGTCAATCACTGGATTGTGTTGTCCAGACTCAATTATTTACAGACCGCATTCATGTAGCTGGAAAATTTCTGAGTGCGGTTATAAACAACAAACACACAAATAAACACAAATCTAATCGACCAGAGTGAGTCTATCACGACGACGTTCAAACGCTGAGTGATTATAAAAAATATCAATACATAAAAGTAAGTTTTTAGGGCAAGGAATAAGATGACATGTGTCTGCTAAGTCAACCACCCTGACCACCCGATACCTTTAGTCGCCTCTTACGACAAGCGTGGATCTTCACGGGCTGGTTGAATAGAAGCAGGCACAGTTTATGCTTTTGTATTGTCTCTGTTGCAACCGTATATGACAACGAAAACATATCATGAGCTGGAATTGAAGTCATTGCAAACTAGTGTGAAGGGTTGCCATGAGACTCTTACGTATCTGCAATATCCACTATAAGATAAACATACTGACAAATATTCATTTAATTAGTAAAGTTGGCAGTGTGAAAATGTTCGAAATTTCCTGTTTAAACTCCACTGTAGGGCTTCAGCATTGAGGCGATTTAAGACTTGTCCTTCGCAAAATCATGGTGGGAGGGATTGAAGGAATATCCTAATGTCCCATATGAGGAATATTGAGTGTGAAGGGAAACAACAAAACATGCCAACAACTAAGTAGTCTACCGTGATGATTGTAGACAGTTTTGTATTAATCCAATAGAGCGTGAAGATTTCAAGAAATGACAAAGACGTTTGGGGTCAATTCTTGCACTGACGGGCAGCCAGTGGAGTTCTTTGGCCACAGGGTGAATTCTGTGAGGCTTTGGAGTGAGTTAGTGAGTTTAGTTTTACGCCGTTTTCCAGCAATATCATGGCGGGGACATTAGAAATGGGCTTTGGAAGGTCTAGTGATGTTACATTTTGCTGTACGTTGGTTGTGTTTTAATTGGTATCATTCTGACTGGTATTAGATAAAGGAATGGGCAACGGCAGGTGCTGCGTCAGTCGTGATCACATTCCGGATTCTGCCAATGTCACGAAGATGGTATTGGTATGTACTACGAAGTTGACAGACTCCGTGCTTAACTGGACATCAAATGGACTCCTGGTATTCAAATTGGGCTGTCAATTAAATCCCTGCCCAAGCGATAAGTGAACGGGAACTGTAACAGAAAATAATGCTTAATTTACTATGCAGGAGTAATTATTATGAACCTGAAACATCTTACGTATTGACTGTAACAAACATGCACATTCAATTATGTTATTATCGTACATCATGTTATACACTGTAGTATAAAGGTACACTACATGAATATTGATAATTGAATTACGTGACAATGAAAACGTTTACAAAGAGTGATATGTGGATATCGTACTGAAGAACCTGCTGTGTGAAAATGATCATATTTATTTCAAGGAATGTGGAAATATTTGCAACTTTCTATAGGATTTCTGATAAATATTTTTACAATATTTGTCTTGACCCATTCAACAGCCAAGCCAGTCCAAGCTATGTAACAATGGGAACCAATCAGCACCTCACCTACAGCCGGGACTACTTATTGTCCCTCAATCAACCCAGGAGCCAAAGCCACAGCACAAGTTTGGATGTAACACAATCACTGATTGAACCAGATCTCTGGACATCATTATGTAATCATGGGATTTCTACCAGGAAGAAAACTGTGAGAGGATCAAGAGGGGTCAGGCAGGAAAGTAGTAAGGAAAATCAAAATTATAAGTTTGTGGTGTATGTTTTGACAATTTAATCAAGGTTCACCCTCTTACTCCATCATCACATATCAAGGTGAATTTATGGAATGCTCAGTCATGCCGAAATAAGACACTTGACATTTATGACTTGATTGTTGAGGATAACCTCGACATTTTGATTTTCACAGAGTCCTGGCTGCATCCGACTGGGGATGAGGCCAAGATAGCTGAGATGACCCCGCCCTCACACTGTCTCGTCCACTGCCCCAGACACGGCACTACAGGCGGCGGAGTGGCCATCATACACAGATCATCTCTTGCTCTACATGTCAACAAAAACAGTATGTCTCACAAGTCTTTTGGAAAGCTGGATGTCCTTGTCACATCTGGCCAGTCGACTGTAAGGTTGGTGTGCATATATCGACCCCCACCTTCAGCTCGCAACAAGCTTACTGATGACAATTTCATCAACGAAATTGGTGGTCTATTTTGCTCTCATGATAAAGACAACATAGTGTATTTAGGGGACTTTAACATTCACTTCAACTCACCACAAAAGCCCAATGTTAAGAGAATGCTCGATCTTCTGCACTCCCATTCTCTTAAACAGATTGTCAGTGAGCCTACCCACAAATCTGGGAACATTTTGGACTGGATTATTTCCTCACCTAGCTGCGGTATCATCAAGAATATCCTTGTTCAGGATAGACAGATGTCAGACCACTCTGTGGTTGCTCTTAAGTTGTCTCTGATGAAATCACCAGTTCAACCAACAATCATCAAGTGTAGGAATCTGAAAGATATTGACGCTGAGGATCTAAAAGATTCTGACCTGGTATCTTCACCCCCGTCGTCTGTTGGTGATCATGTGACATTGTACACAATACCTTATACCTCACTCCTGGATAAACATGCTCCGTCGGTGGAGAAGAAAAGACATCTACGTCCAAATGCCCCATGGTACAGTAAGGAAGTATTTACAGCCAAAAGGAGACGACGACGGGCAGAGCGTCAGTGGCGCAACTCACGACTGGAGGTTCATAGGCAGATATTTCGCGCTAGCAGAAATCAAACTACCTCTGTAATTGCTAAAGCTAACCGGGGTTATTGCTTGCAGGAGATAGAGAACTGTGCAGGCAAACCAGCTCGTCTTTATAAGTTTATCAGGCAGCTGCTTGAACATCCACCGAATGATGAAGTTGAACAGTACAACAAAAATATGGCAGATTCAATAAATGAATTCTTCGTCAATAAGATTGACAAAATTCGTGAAGGACTGTCAGAATGACATGGAACAATCGCCTCCTGTCGAAATTCCACATTTCACAGGTGAGAGAGTCGATAGGTTTGATCTTTTTTCTGAGGATGAGATCAGAGCTATTGTGACCAAATCAAAACCAACATCCTGCCCCTGTGATCCAGTTCCCACCAAGTTCCTTCTAGAAAATATTGATCTGTTTTTTCCAACTGTAACAGCCATTGTAAACAAAAGCCTCGAAAGCGGATATTTTCCTCAGGAATTCAAGAACTCTTTTGTTAAGCCTTTACTGGGGAAACCTAATTTGGAAAGTAGTGATTTCAAGAATTTCCGCCCGGTATCGAATCACTCTTTTCTTTCAAAAGATGTGGAAGGGCTCTCAGTATCAGGCTGAAGGAAAAACTTGGACAATCATAACCTATTGGACAAGCATCAGTCTGCATACCGACAATGTCATAGTACTGAAACAGCTTTAGTACAAGTTAGTGATGAGTTGAGACGGAATGTAGATGGAGGTGACATAGCAGCATTGGTCCTTTTAGACCTCTCCTCAGCATTTGATACCATAGACCATAGTATCCTTCTAAATCTGCTGAAAACCCAGTACGGAATTGATGGCATAGTACTAAACTGGATAAGCTCCCATCTCTGTGACAGACGGCAGGGTGTAATGATAGGGAAAGACAGATCTGACAGCATTACTCTCAAACATGGAGTACCACAGAGATCTGTTTTTGGGCCCGTTGCTGTTCCTGCTGTATACTGGTCATGTTGCCAACATCACATCTGTCCACAACATGTCGCATCACTCTTACGCAGATGACATCCAACTCCTCATGAAAATACCACTGCAAAATCTAAATCAGTCACTTCAAGAACTCACAAACTGCACAAGGGAAATCAAGTCCTGGATGACAACTCATATGCTTAACCTCAATGACACGAAGACTGAGGCACTTCTGGTAGGAACAAGTCACCAAATTTCAAGATGTCCCATTAAGAACCTAACCATCGCCGGTGCAGTTGTTCCTATAAGCACATCTGTCAAAGATCTAGGCATATACTTTGATACATCACTGTCAATGGAAACACAGGTGAACAATATCTGTAAGACTTGCTATTTCCATCTTCGCTCCATCAGTAACATCCGTCAATATCTTACAGCTGAAGCCACCTATGCCTTAGTCCGGGCGCTTGTGATTTCAAGGCTCGACTACTGCAACAGCTTGTTGTTTGGGATCAGTCAGAGGCTATTGGATAAGTTACAGAAGGTGCAGAACACGGCCGCACGTATTATCAGTCGGATTCCCAAACATGGCCACATCACACCTGTTCTTAAACAGTTGCACTGGCTCCCCATGAAGGCAAGAAGCGACTACAAAATCCTCTGCTTGACCTACATGGCCCGTCACGGACTTGCTCCCCCATATCTCTCTGACCTGCTTACTCCTTACTCAAACAAACGCTGCCTTCGATCATCCAATCAAGAGCTTCTGTTTGTGCCAAACTTCAGGCTTAAAACTTTTGGAAACCGGACTTTTGTCATATGCAGCCCCAACCTTGTGGAATTCACTCCCATACAAGAATATATATAAAAGCTGGATGTCCTTGTCACATCGTTAAATGGGTAACGCAATGTGTCTGAATTATACTTGTTTTCATTGTGCTGCTAGTACTGTCAATTTAAAGCCGCCAATGTGACGTCATGGCAACGCCGCGTCACAACATTTGTATACAGTTGCATTGTGACGTCATGACAAAGTGACGTCATAACATAATCCGTTTAACTGTAATCACTTCTCCCTGAAGATAAAAGTGAAACATGTTGGAGAAGATCCGTGTCGTGTGATTATTTCAGAATCTTCTTATATATGTACTACTGTACGCTCGGTATTCTCATCACTTTCTTTATATATATATATATATGAAAGGTACAAGGTATAAATTGTAAAGCGGCACCACTGACGGCGAACAAAAGTCGAAACTTTCCAGTTAATCAATTCAAGCAATGCAGGTGCGTTATGTAACCTAAATCATATATATATATATATATATATATATAAAGAAAGTGATGAGAATACCGAGCGTACAGTAGTACATATATAAGAAAAAGTTTCTGAAATAATCACACGACACGGATCTTCTCCAACATGTTTCACTTTATATATATATATATGAACGGTATAAGGTATAAATTGTAAAGCGGCACCACTGACGGCGAACAAAAGTCGAAACTTTCCAGTTAATCAATTCATGCAATGCAGGTGCGCTATGTAACCTAAATCTCAGGATTAGATATCAGATTTTAATTAACATTTCTTAAGAACATTACAACATTACTTGCTTACCTTTAATATTCAATGATCACAGACATTGAGATATTAATATTATGTTACGTTAACCAAAGAAACGCATATATATATATATATATATATATATATATATACTAGGCACATAAAGAAACTGTGCATACAAACATTTAAAATTTAATTTATCAAATCTGTGTAGACACATAAGGATTTAAACTCAGCGATTAGTGACATGTATCCAACATGCATGCACGTGCCACGTTCCGTGACGTCAGTGGGTTCGTCCTTGAGACGTGCAATACGTTGTTGCACGTGCATTCCGGGAAAGAGAAACAGAGCAAATGAATGCCAGACAATACTGTCACTTTGGAAAGCTCAACCCCTGCCCTTGCGATCGTTCAAAAAATTAAACGGCTATTGAAACGCATAGCATTCCAAGGCTCACGTCTGCACAACGTCATGACGACAAGTCTCAACGACAAGTGGCTGCACCTTTCCACTGCCACCGGAACAACATTTCTGCACTGGTGAGACGCTACCAGAACACAAAAGATGTCATCGATCGGCCACGTTCTGGACGTCCACGTGTAACAACGCCAAGACAGGACAGATGGATAAGGGTGACCCATCTTCGCCACAAGTTTCAGACTGCAGTGATGACTGCCCGAACCATCCCAGGACTTCGCCGTATCCACCCCAACACAGTTCGACAACGTTTACGTCATCACGGGATCAGACCACGACGTCCCGCCATACGGCCTATCCTGACACAACGTCATCGACAAGCTCGCCTAATGTGGTGCCGAAATCATGTCCGCAGACCCTTGTTTTGGTGGAGAAATGTTGTTTTTACAGATGAGTCCAGGTTTAACATTTCCCATAGTGATGGACGTCAACGTGCCTATAGATGCGTGGGAGAACTTTATGCACAGGTCTGTGTCTTGGAGAGGAATCGCTTTGGTGGTGGTTCCGTAATGATTTGGGGTGCAATAACAGCACGCCAAAGAACTCCTTTGGTGATTGTTCAGGGCAACTTAACTGGTGTGGGCTACAGGGATCAGATTCTTCGACCTGTGGCAATTCCCTTTCTGCAACGTCATGGCCCTGGGTTAACATTCCAACAGGACAATGCCCGCCCTCATACGGCAAGGGTTGCTATGGATTTCTTGCAACACCACAACGTTGACTTACTGTCTTGGCCTGCAAATTCACCGGATCTCTCCCCGATAGAGCATGTTTGGGACGAGATTGATCGACGTCTACGCCGTCTTCCTCATCCGCCAGATAACGTCCTTGACCTTGCAACAGAACTTGAGAGAATCTGGCGTGACATCCCACAAGCCTTCCTTGCACGTTTGATAAGCTCCATGCGTCGTCGATGCACTGCTGTTCTCAATGCCGATGGTGGACATACCCGTTATTGAGCTTGGTCATTATTGTGCATGCAACTTTGTTCAAAAGTACGGACATTTTAAGGGCCACCAACATGCTTTGAATTCATATTCATTCCAAGTCGATGTTTCGTATATAATACAGATGTTGCCAACCACATAATGTTGTGCATACAACGTCGCCGCTCGGAAGCTTCACCTTGGTCACAGGTAATATTTTCAGACGGAATCAAGTGCATCTACCACTTCCTTCCTCATCTGTACGTCAGTGTCCGCCAGAAGGACGATGGTGGCTGCGTATGGTATGGGATGCATCTTCCTCAGTGTGTGACAAGTCAACTACTACCATGACAACACACTGGCATGCCATTCCAAGTCAATGACATCTTTCGAAATGATGGTTGATTTACCCATCGCTAATGGACTTACAAATTTGCATTTAGCAATACACCATTGGTGACTTGAAGAACACATTAAACAGTGGACCACTCCAGGACATAAACCCGTGGTAGCAATGTGTTAATTCATCATTTGTAATACCCACTTATGACCAGCAATAATTCCTTAATATTGTACCAGTAATCTATTTGTGACGTCACGTCGAAGAGACGAGTTCGATTCCATATAATACAACCAGTTGCAGGATGAATGTATATTTCACAATGGCAATATCAAAGCTCTGTCTTAGCACCGAGCAATCGTGGAGACCTACTTCAAACCTACTACAACAATTACACAATATGTTGGTTTCAAATCTGCATCATGATAACATTCAGTGAGTTGGGTTTAACGCCGCTTTGATCATGACCATAGTTAGCCACAAGACGACAACTTCCATCAATACTTATTTTCTTGAAGCAAGTGCAATGTGTAACAACACGCCAACGTTTCAAGCCGGGTAATGGACATACCAAGAGTTGATCAAAATTCAATTTTGCAAATTGAAGAAATATATCCACAGACTCAAATTTGTATTTAATAGCATATCCACAGGATTATATTTCTATTCATCTATTCATTTATTTATGCTGTATCAGGATTGATCTTAGTGGCATTTCAAGCTGCCACTTCTTGAATAAACTGATTCTCTAACGACTCTGCTTATTAAGAATATTTCAGCTGACGTTCATTTTCCGAAAGCCTATTCTCACTTCTTGATGTTATATGTTATGTGACACCTTTTCAAAAAAGATTTCTCTAAATTTTGTAGGTTCTCTCAACTGCTTTGTTCGCATAGTACACTTTTAATCTTGGATGATATGAGATTTCATGATTTGCTGTATTTGGTGATAGAACATTATATCGATCCAACATCAAGCAGTGTTTTCTTTTTCCGTTAAAGTTTAACACCCAATAAGTCTGTGACGGATTAGGACAGTTATTTCCACGGTCGAATCTGTCAATATACTGTCACAAGGGCACCTTTGAAAAGCCGCCTAACCAACGAATAATTGAACATATATATGTATCAAAGGATGACAAGAAGTCATGAATGATTTCATCACTGATTTTAGATAAGCCATTCAACTTTGTTACACCTACGTTTAGCTTTTCACTGGAATCTGTTTCGGCGGTTATTCAAGAGTAATTATTCTCCAGCATTGAAGTGTGAGCATAAGCACCACGTGAATCCAAGCGAAATTACAATAATTTTGGTCCAAAGGGTCAGGCAAGTTCGAGCTACAGCTCTTTCTCTTCAAAATCTTCAGGAATTGACTCAGAGGTTACTGAGAATTCGACGCTGGATGAGGAGTGTGAGTGTGTGAGGATGAGACCGGCAGATGTTGTCCATACGAAGGTCGCCAGTGGTGGTTTATGTGCTCACTGCAAGCATTATTTGAAAACTGAATGAGAATCAGACTGGTGACAATACTTTTCAGGATCGTTCATATTCACATTCTTGTGCATTCCTCTCTGATTACACGTATATTGTTAATAACTGTGTTTGTTTTAATCAATGTATATTGTGTTACAGTTAAATATTAAAGACGCGGAATGTGGGATTCAAAACATATGCCACAAGGTGTTTTTGTACTTGATGATGCTGGCTTCATGCACATGTGTGTATATATTCGGTAAGTGACCCCACAATCATCACAACTAAATATTTCAATGCTAAAGGGAATACGAATGAAACCAACGATTTGTTTGTACATTACAAGCGCTGAAAGACATGTACAGCGTTATAGAACTGGCTGCATGTTATAGCCGAATAACAATATTCTTGAAAATCGTATCGAAAATTTAGATGGAAGGTTGATTTAGATTGAACTTGTCAAGAAACAATTAATGGATAAGACTAAACAAATTTTGTTGACGTCAAAACCATGTTCTTGATCGTATTGAAACGTATGCAGATGTCTCCAGGACACCCTCTGCCACAACCCAAAGATTAACCACTTCAGCAATAAACTGTCAAACAGATTTGATCAAAAACGGAAAGTGTTCTTGCAAACAGTCCAATCAGACTTCAAGGGCACTTCCAGTCACTTTCAGTCCTGTTTTAACTAGAATTAACGCCTGTCTCATACAAAACCACCACACCAACTCGCCGAGACAACTTTAATCTGAATCAAATTTAAACCAAAATTTAACGGGCAAAATCAATTTAAATCCATAGTCTTGAACAAAATAGAAGGGCCCCAAAAGTTACAAATATCCGAATCCGTACAGAATGTAGTTCTGTCTGAAAACACACATTAAACAGCCTGTCGACCACCAAGCAGGTTTCTACAGAGGAATGGTATGACAGGTAACTTCAACTTACGTCAGGTCATTGCATATTTTTTTTCTTTTCTGGATGAAATGGTTCCAAACGTTTGCAATGCGACTTGTTTTCTCCTTATCTATATTCTTCACCTCGTCGACCCGTGAAGATCCGGGCTAGAATTGATCTTCACCAACCCATGCTTGTCGTTAGAGGCGACTGACGGGATCGGGTGGTCAGGCTCGCTGAATTGGTTAACACATGTCATCGGTTCCCAATTGCGTCGATCGATGATCATGCTGTTTATCACTGGATTGTCTGGTCCAGACTCGATTATTTACAGACCGCCGCTATATAGCTGTAATGTTGCTGAGTAAAACTAACCTCACTCACTCACTCTTCACCTCCTCATCAGTGTAATCTACAAGCACTGATTGATCATTTCTGTATACCTTTTGGGTGATATCCACAGCCCAATCTGGGGTATACAAGAAGTAGTACTCAAGGCAGATTGTCGGAAGATTGCGACCTACACATGTTAATGACGACACAGCGCTTATTTGCATCCTGCAGCTGCCACGTACTTTTTTATAGGTTGACATCTTACAGACACTATACAATTAAACATAATTAGAAAGGTCAGTCACCATGCCCTTTGTGGAAGTCTGCACTCCCGAAATGCTCTTTCAACATTTATCAATTTGATATTCCACTTTTACCAAGATGGAATTGTATTAACGAAACCGAACCAAGTCCCCTACAAACCCACATATATGTAAACCAGAATACATGCAACAAAATATAGAAGGTTCTATCTTCCAGCAAGATCTAACACTCTGTCTTGGATCTTTCTGAAACTCTTTCTATTGACAAACTATGCATTGAGGCTGGTGAGAAACCTTACTAAACTATATTCACAGACAATTGTCCGTTAACATAATTTGTGGATTAAAATAGAAAAGATAGACCTTGAAAAGATTAACATATGTTACATTTCGGATTACATCCGGGATTCGAACCCACACACTCAGAGTCAGGCACCTAATCGCTCAACCCAACAAAAGTACTAGAATCTGTACTTTACTAAGAAAGTGTAATCCCAAATATAACATATGTTACATTTGACCACTTTGGCAGTCTGTAATCTTGAAAAGATTAGTTGATATGTTGGTATTTGGTCCTGTCTATCACTGACGGAATTTAATATGCCAGATAGCAAGGGTCGAATATTTTGTAGCAGTCGAATGTCTTGTCACAGTTGAATGCATTCCATGAGGATTTTTTCCTTTCTTGAATACAGGAAAAAGTGATGGAAGCAGGCAAAACATCGACACGTCTTGAGAGTATCCTGTCCGCACTGAGCAGGTAGGTAAGCCATACGTCAGGTCGGGGAAGGTACCGTCCGATATCCTTCGCGGAACTGTACATGATCTCTCTCGAAATGTCATTCCCAGTTTCGACAACGAAATGTGTATTGAGTACCCTGGTTGTCTGATACAGTCATCTGAGGCCATGAACAATAAACTCAAACAAGCGCCCACATGTCACTTGTCAATGTAGGATCTAACAAAAGGTAGTGTAATGTAAATGTGGTGTATTGATAGGCATCAATGATCTGTCAATCAATCCGAAAACATTGGCAAAAGTTCATATATTTTGCGGCCTGTTATATGATACAGAATGGTAGTGTTGTGCGTCAAAATATAATGAAGCTAAATGCAAGCATTGACAACTTAAACTACAGGATAGGCTGATTCAGTGCGCTGAATCAACCTAAGCTCAATGTGGACACCAGATAAGTATATTAATGCTCACGTGTGACACCGGCGACTTCTTTCAACAAATGCCATGTTCTCGGACAGGCGTACTCGGGGTGTTCAGAAGAAGACTCTCATTGGTTCAGGGATCGAATGTTAAGTCATCAGAATCAATCTGGCTAACATCATATTGCTGTATGTTTTATGTTATCCATTGCAGACAAGAGACTGCAGCGAATATGCAGATACATATTGTTACCTCTGTACATGATTTTACATCAAACTAAACCTCTGACAATTTCTGTTTAATTTACCAAGCCATTGCAACGTATTTAAGCTAGGTTATGTTCCCATACATCCTCAGCCAACGCATGCGATGAACGGGTCTCTCAAAACAGTGGGTATACTGCATACTGATACATTTCGTTTGGTTGCTTCTTTGTCGTGTGTATTTGTGATATAGTTTGACTCTAAAGATATGCTGAATTCAGGGATTAGCCTAACTTTTACACTGAATTTCCCTTTTAGGTTTCTTCAGAAGTTATTTAGTTAGGACTCTATTGTTATCTGTAGTTTTTCGCGACGTTTCAGAACGGTAATCTGTGTCCTTATGTCACATTTTACGGAGTCAATCCTCTGAGTGACCATCCGATATTTTGATTTCAGCAGCTTCATAATTTGATCATACATTGCAATAGGGTTGTATATATCAATATATATTGAGTTGTGTTCATGTGCATAATGAAGTTTAAGCTCGACTTCAAGGGGATTGTTGAAGAACCAACACATGTATGTCTGGGGAGTTAAATACTGACATATTATAAAGAGTATCTACCTTTAAATATCAGTAGATATCAAAATGTTCGGATATCTAATTGCTCAAGTGTGTTACATTTTGGAATATTCTTATGTGTGTGAGGAATATTCAAAAGAAAACATTCCTTATCCTCGTTCCACATGGTAGACAAATGGTACTACTGAATGAGGAGCCCGTCAGGATGACACGAGTGTCAGACACGATGTTTGTTATAGGGAACATGATTCTACTTCTTGTCAGGCAGAGCAACGTACACTTGATCATTTTTCTGAAAGAGCCATTACTGACAACCGAAATGAGAAAAGTTTGAGAAATGCATCACTCTCAATAATATTATCGGCGCGAAATGTGAAAATCAATAAAATACTCAACGCACACTCGCTGGGGGAAATAAAATCAAGTGATACTTTGACCAGTAGGTTTGAAAATTGTTCGGAAGGGAAGTATTCACGAAACGCGAATCATACTCATTTGTAACAGTTGTGGGACATAACATCATTCCACGATATATCGGTTGCAGTAATGCACATAGCTTTGTAATAGTTCGCAATTCAATCAAAGTTTGTATATTTTGTTCACGAACATTTTGTTCGTTCACAAGACTTCAGTGATTAACGATTCAGATTTTGTTTGAAATTGTCAAGATGCAACATCGATCTTGATGTCCATTAAGTGCAGTATTTCAACAACATTATAGTAAAAGCGGCAAACCCCTTTCCACGTGCACAAGAAAACTCATATGTAGGACGTCAGTGCAAAAGAATACGCTGTCCTCACAATCCGTTTGGTGTTAAAGGAAAAAAGCAAGCAATCAATTGTACGGTTTCGACCACATCAACTAGTGATGATGCCAAGTGTCCTCGACATGGTAAGCGTATCCTGCACCACTGTTGAAACCCGTCATAAACACATGCAAAGCCTAGTCAAGTAATCATCTAAATAAACAAGTGAATGTCATTCAAAATATTCAATGGCACTGGACATCACTTATGCCACTGATGCATCAAATAAGGAAATGTTCTCCACATGTCAACCATGCTCCTTTGTGAACGCTTTACCGGGACCTAAAATGGCAGAGTCGTATGACGCTCTATTACTTCTTGGTGAACAGGATATGCCCGACTGTACGTCCAACATTGAAATTGAAATGACGTTCCGGTACAAAATATGTACGCATCAAAGTACATATATTAGACAGCAGATGTCTTCCAAAAGTGTCTATATCATTAGTGTGTGTGTGTGTGTGTGTGTGTGTGTGTGTGTGTGTGTGTGTGTGTGTGTGTGTGTGTGTGTGTGTGTGTGTGTGTGTGTGTGTGTGTGTGTGTGTGTGTGTGTGTGTGTGTGTGTGTGTGTGTGTGTGTGTGTGTGTGTGTGTGTGTTTAGCGTAGTGGCTACAGCGTTCGCTCGTCACACCGAAGACCCGGGCTCGATTCACCACGTGGGTAGAATGTGTGAAACCCATTTGTAGCGTCCCCCGCCGTGATATTGCTGGAATATTGCTTAAAGCAGAGTAAAATTAAACTCACTCACCCACACTATATCATTATTCCTATTCAACTTCTAAACTGCCAATCCAACACATCAGAAATGTTTTGTACTTTGTTTGTGTGCTGCCTGTAATTCTGTACATTATACATTGAAACTGTTCAGGACGGACTAAAACAAGTTGCGAAACTCTGCGAAACAATTAACAGAGAGATATTATGATCAATCGTACAATAGCAATGTCCTCTACACACATGGAGAATGGTGTCATTTTGTACAATAGTATGTATATCAACAAAATGCGGTCCCCGTAATGCTTCAATAATGATAGAACTTGTGAAACACAGGGATCATAGACGTTTACCAGGCTGTGTTAGTACATCAGAATTACTCTATTTAAACGTTTTATGGCTATTATTTCACGTATACTCTTCTTAGTGGCGTTTAGCCACTATTGACAGTATCATTATCAGTAGAAAACTATTTGGAAAGATTTATCGAAATAGGGTGGAATATTTCAGTTATGGATTCTTTATGGATTCCGCTAATGGTTTTAAATTTTATAGGGCGAATCACACACAGCTACAGAATATATATTCTAGGATTCATTTCAGTTATTTACGATTTAACTGTCAATGTTACGTGTGCATCTATTATAATCTTAACTGATGTAATGGGACCTTGTATTATCGCGGTAGTTAATGTTGTCGCCATCGGGATTATGAACGCCTACTGACATTTGGCATTTTATATGTATTTTCAGTTGACTGATGTTTAATCTTGTTCAATACGATCGCAGCAATCCCGATTGCATCGTTTGAAGCAACTCTCTGTTATCGCGGTATTGCTATTTTCTTACTGTGGCACGTGGTACAAGCAAATGACACTGTGAAACGTTTACTGAGACAAGAAACGAATCTAAATAGTTTTATTATTAAAAATATTTAGGAATTTCATTTCACATTAATAGTAATATCATCATGTTTTAACCAAAACATCTGAAACTTCTATTCATTTGGACACAAGGTAACAATAACGTAACAAAATATTGTTTTGCCGCCTTGAATTTGCTGCCGTGTGCAAGGTGAAATTGCATAATGCGTCACTTCCTGTTATATTTTTAGGAGGGAAAATATGCAAATGACCTTATAGTTGTCGCAGGATTACTTTTGACGAAGTAAGTTTTAATTCATGCTAGATGTTATGGCAGTAGGCGTCAAAATGTTCCAGAACTTACTGAACAGATGAATACTTTAATATTTCTGCGATTAGACATGAAATTCTAATGAAATAAATGACTTTTTCAAGAGCGATGATTTTCTTACGTAATATGCATATGTAAACAGCCGATGCCTGGCGTAATGTTTCTGCTTTCCCGATGTTTTCACGTGCCGCGATAATAGAGAGTTCCAGTATACTACTACTATACTATGTATGTTACATAAAAAGGGGAATTTTTAACACTAATGTTGTTCTAAATCACCGGGGTTGAATTGCCTCTGTAGATGTACAACAGGCAAATATCCCTGATAAAAACATGTTCATACACTTTATGTCATCCTTTTGATGAACTTTCTGTACTTCTTTCCGAACTCATTCATCTTCAGATGTGAAAAGCAATGCGTGTTTTAAGCATTGCATTCATGAGAGCATTAACAATATTTAAACTCGTTGACCTCTGCTATTACATCTGTGGTGAAATGTTGACTGCGCGTCAGCTCAGTTAATTCAGCACACAGTTATCTTCTGACATGTCCTACCTAATACCATTTGTGCCACTTAACGGGTTATTCAACCAGGTAAGGACAGCGTTACCGCGGAAATTGAATGCTGAGATAACCTTTTGGATTTACAGTTTTGCATTTGCAGCATGACAAGGCCGCCTCCTCTTGCTAACCTCCTTTAGAGTTTTGACTGGTCATGCGTAAATTCCATACCCATTTGGTTATTTGGTCGTTTTTCGGGTTACAGCAGAAATGTGGCACTTAATTACTTAATGGGGAAAATTGTGTCGGTGAGCTGTCCAGCTGTCCTTTATCAATCATCATTTACTCTTGTTGATGTCGTGTGAATACAACTCATGAAAATATCATCGTGGTTCGGAGGCGAATATGACACCGGCACCATTGTTTGTTTTAAGAGACGACTAAATAGGACTTCAGCCAGTTGACCCAGGTTAGAATGTTTTCCCAGCACCTCATTGCTGGTCGAAAGAAGGCGACCAAATGAAAAGGGCTTTGCGGTATTCATAAGCGATAGCTATCCTTTTGAAATGATGTAACCGACGGTCCAACCTTTTGCTTCCGGTCTGGTTCCTGCCTCAAGGAGCGCTGCAACAGAGACTAAACACTTTTGATTGAGGCTATGTTGTGAATGGAGAGAGACAAGGGCTTCACTTTAACGGAGCCGTTTTCTTTACGTGTTGCATTTTATAACATTACAAAGCGATATTTTGTAGATATAATACCATTCTATGGATTTAAACACAATTCAAGATACGTGTGTTACGTTTAAGTTGCTTTTGAGAGCACGAGTCAAGCCGGACCGAACAATTGTGGCCGAGATAATATTGAGAGTGTGGGGAAGAGATCGTATCATATAAAGGTGGGCATGCTTTAAATACGATGAATAATGAATTTATGGGGTGGTATGTGATTGGATATAGATGTAAAAACATTTTCCGGCCGATGGAAATGTGTATCGGAATTGACTGAAGTATTTATACGTTTTAAATCCTGTTTCGTTTAACGATTCCACTTTTAGACGTAACCTCGGTCAGCCAGTTCACAGGCTTCTCGTCTTCCTGAGTTTTAGCCGATTTACTCGTAATAAAGTTATGGTACGTGTTTATGGCTTCTGATTGATCATTATTACCATGCGTGTATGTTGCATTAATTAATTGTAGGTATGGTTTTCGTTAATGGGTTTATTAGCCAATAATATATTTGGCCCGCCTTGGCCCGGCCCGGCCCGACTTTTAGGCCATCCCCTTGTAACATGTAGAGACAGAGTCGAGCTAAAACTTAGTTTCCGTTGTGGTTGTTTGTACAGAACAACAACGCTGTTACACGCCAGCATCTTTGTGGAATTGATGCTTGAAATGTACATATCTTTATAACGGTAACGAGAAAAGGCTATATTTGGTGGGAATCTTTGAATCATTATATAAAACCGATCGATATATGCTCATAATTTTTTGTGTGAAGAAATATATCAATCAAATATCAAAAGTACAAATTGGCCACTGTATTTGTTGGTTTTTTCACGAACAAAACTGAGATGTGACCATGTATATTAATAACGAGTTGGTGTGATAGTAGCACATACCGCTCATGTGGCGCGCGACGCATGCGCCGTCAGATCAGAGGTCAGCGCACCTAGCAAGTTAGGTGAGGGAAGATAATTTCAAAAAGATCGCCAACTAAGATGTTTGTTGAGGGCAGCTTCTTTGTTTGGTTGGTTGCCCGGGAGTTCGGTGGTTGCACTGGCTTCGTGATCTTCGCCTGGACAGGCTAATCCCTGAGCACCTCACTTGTCTCGCTCTATCACCGTTTGGCGCCTGGGTTGTGGGATTTATGATCAAATCGTTTGAGTTACTAATATTCAATCAAGATACATGTACATGAATGTTTACCAAGGTCCTAGAACCAGAAGAAGGGATTAATCATTTAATTTTTCTGCTGGAGTACATTATCTTGTTATGCGTGATGCCGCATTAGCATTGTCTTTGGGAAAGTCCACAGTGGGCAGAGAGTGGAGATGATGAAACACACGCACGCCAACATGGACTGTGAAAACACCCAGAGAGAAGCTTTCACAAAGATTGTGTTGGGGATGATAAACGATCTTCAAATCGATTAAATACTGGCCTCATGCTATTTCATGTCACTAACAGTCTTGAAAAGACACCTACCTGGGTGAACATGTGTGCAGTATCTAAGGTCGTTAATGGCACAGTGGGTGAGGTTAGAAATATCGCATGCCTGCGTAAAGTTATTATATCAATAGAATGTCTTGGACAACAACAGTCTACCAACCTGGTGTCAAATTGATGTATTTGTCGGCATCCCAGTTTTGGTCACATTGAACTCTCAGCATACGTAAGGAATTATGAGACAGGAATTAACTGTTCTTAGAAACGTATAAGCACTGTAGTTTACAGCCACAGCAACAGTATTGCAGCATTCTCGGTCAGCACAAATACAACAGTTGTCGTTCGATAAAAAACATGCTGATTATAATGAAACATTTTCTAAAGGCATTGCTACAGGTGCTGATGATATTCATTATCAAGATTGTCATCTTCATTGAAAGATCTTCATGAGATGGCATAGATAGACTATTTAACTAATTGTGTATCACATTTCTCACACTTAGATATTTCTTGGTACGTTTTGGGACCTACGTTTCCTGATTTTCATGAACAAGATCACAGTGAATTATTGGTCATGTTACAGTACATTAAAAGTATCTCAAAATACTCTTGATGATTCAGTTACATGTGTCATATTGATGTAATGAGAGACAGTTGCAGCACAGTCTC
The DNA here is from genome assembly GCF_003918875.1 of Haliotis rubra. Lineage (NCBI taxonomy): Eukaryota > Metazoa > Mollusca > Gastropoda > Lepetellida > Haliotidae > Haliotis > Haliotis rubra. The sequence goes on from NW_025765869.1 coordinate 119,761, forward strand.
AATAAGGTCAAAGGGAAAACAAATTTTGGGGTATATTTGACCATCACGTTGCTTCCAGCTTTATTTTTAAAAAATCAAATTCCACGTGGATGGGGAACCTGCGAACCCTCCTTCAATTGTACAGATCACTAATTACAAACATCAACCAGGGCTCCGTCATGTGTGGTTGGGCCCGCGAACGCAACCTTAAACCACAAGATTATATTCACCCCAAGGTCTAAGACTGTTCGTTTCAAACCCTTGAAAGTCTAAATATCGAGGCCGAAGCGCCGGCTCTAAAACTACGCTACATTAAACTATGTTTACATCACGAAGCTATATTCCAAGTTCTCAAATCCAACACATTTGAATTCTCTATAGAGCTATTTATGAAGACCTGTTCAGTAAGAACTCGTCAGTTATTCAGTCTCTAGACATATGAATTGAAACTGCTCCTCCGCCAATATTAATCTTGAAACTTTAGCACCTTCTCGCCGGAGAAATTGACATTCATAAAAGTTTCACCGTTTATCTGTATTACTTTTAAATGCCTTTCAGTGACTTCACTAGTTGATACTGCAGCATTTGAAACATCTGCCACCACTTCTAGTCCTGTACAGTCATTACGAATCAGATGCTACGTCAGAGACATGAGAGTGAAGAAGCGGGAAACCAAAGTTGTTATTACTTCAATTATAGGTAGTACCTACTTGGGTTGTCAATCCAGATTTCAAGATATTCATTATGCGACGATGTGGTTTTGGCAAGCATCGTTAAGAATAATTAGTATTTATTGAAATGATCTATGTTTCTGGTGATACGAGATTCAGAGATGTCTTGCCTGTCTCCATCGCAAGGGATAAGTAGTTTCAAGCATCGTCTCTTAAGGATGTGTTTTTATAAGAAGATTCTCTCGTTTCATTACTTGTCACCAATGGATTTTAAAGAGATTGAATAAAGTAACGCGTTTGGATATTGTCTACATAGTATACACTGTACAGTGTTGGTCGTGTTGAATATGTCACTTAGGTGATTAATTGTTCTGTCCTAATAGGGAGTTGATGCCGAGTAAAATGTGTGTACCCCTTAGAAGATATATAAGACCACATCATTCAAAGTACGATATACTTCATATGGATTAAATCGTGGTTTATTTGTTAATTATATTTCGTGGATCTAATTGCCAACATTCGCCAACAGTTATACCGGGACATCATGCAGCTAGCAGAGGTACTGCCTTCACTAGAATCCCCACGGTTTCTAGTATGGTTTTTATTTCTAAAATGATGCCATATATCGCTAGTCACTATAGAATACCGAAACACCATACAGTGTCCACCCATTCCTTTTACATTCCACCATTTTACTCAATGCATTGTATCAAGGCAACATCAAGAGCCTGATTACCTAGTAGATTGCCCTTTCATTGCCTCCTTACATCAGACTTAGCACTAAACTGAGAAACAAATTGTCTGTATATACTGACTCATGATATAGTGTACAGAATGCAGATCAACAGGTAAATTGAAACAAACTTCATACGTTATTAGGTCATGTGCATGTCCAACGGCTATAAATTAGGCAATCCCGGGACTAATCGGTTACCCACTGGTTTCTAGAAATAAGGCATAACATATAACTCCGGATGGGGATCAACCCAACAAAAGTACTAGAATCTGTACTTAACTAGGAAAGTGTAATCCCAAAAATGTCATTTGTTATAACATATAACTCCCTGACAAAAACCATAGCTCAGCAACGCCATAAGTAAGTGAGTACAAGATCATAATCGCCCCTGAAATACTTTCTTGCTAAGCCAAAGCGTTTCGACCTTACCACACAGCGAGATTACATGAACAAGAGTGCCTACCTATACGACACTCTTTTATTGTGGATACTCAGAAATAATTGGAATTGATATTAGTTTCTAGTTGTAGTTGTATGATAAGTATGAATACACTGAGAACACATTACAACAGGTATTGCTTATGATCGCTAACGATGCTGACAGAGGAGAGATAGAAAAGAAGGGAAATTTCAGAGCTGACATTTTTTGTATCTGTAGTGTGCAATCCCATGACGACTCATTCACTCCAAGAAGCAGATTGTGTATGGTTCTGCTAATGAAGATTTGAGGCAGGCAGTCCCACTCCTCCTGCAGTGCCAGGCCAAGTTCTCCCAAAGTAGTCGGCTCTCTATGACAATGACGCACACGCCTAATCATGTCTCTGACGTGTTCAGTTGGGGAAAGCCTCGGCCCATTGCTGGCCATGGCATTCATGGATGTTATTTCTGAAGGTCAGTTAGTACCGACACATTCCACACCATAAGCGACTCACACAGATATGTTATGTAGGTCTGAGGTGGATATTGACTTGTAGAGGTGGGCGATAATACCGGTTAATCGGTATTTTGCAATTCGAACTTCACAATACGATTTAATTGCGGTACACGTTTCGGTTCATCCGATACGATCGGTAATTTTCGTGATGTAGTCAAAACTACTAATAACAGTTTTATTTCCTTTATATTATTGTGCATTAATAGTTTTGAGAATGTTTAAACCCTTTAAACCATATACATTCAAAACAATAGATTGGTACCGGCACTCCTTGTAAGAATAAACAAACCAAACTGGCCTTTAATAATAATTAGGGGTGGGTATTGCAGAGAATGTTCATATTGCGATATATTGCGATGCGAAAGCATGTTGTGCGATATGTATTGCAATATATTGCATGAAGTATTTTTAAACAAAAACTACTTATAATCGAGTTACTTTTTGATTTATAGAGCAAAAACACAACAAAATCACTAGGCTTGATTAAGCTTTAATAACAACTTTTAATCATGATAAAATAAATATGTGAATACTATTTGGCACAAATGAAACAAGGAAATATCCGAACATTTCCGAGAGTTACGAAGTTTTCCGAATGCAAGTCAAAATACCGGTTTTCGATCAGCGTATCGCAATACGTATTGTTTTCATGTCTGAACCGGTAAATACCGGTAAACCTGGTTATATTGCGCAGCCCTAATAATAATGCGCACACTACATTCATTGAGAAATTCAATTGTAAGTGTTGGGTACATATGATAAATATTTTAACAGAGGACCATCTCTTTTTACGTTTAGTGCTGTACTCTAGTCGGAGGACGTGGATGTATTGTTGTATCTGATAGTGAGAGAATCTCACCCAAGTGTCTACTGATATCAATCATATCAACACGAGTTGTTAAAGTTACAAATATCCGAGGAGATATTGTTTCATCTTACATAAGCAATATCTCCAGTGGAACACGGTTTTGGATGATAAATACAAAATACATGAGGGATATAATGTTCATATAAAGCTATTGGTCATTCAGCCATTATAATCAAGAATTAATCACCGCATGGTCTGCAAAAATTCTAAAACTCGAGTCGGCGATTAGGACAGAAGCTGAAAGATATTGATAAATGTAAATTGATATATGATATATATACTTAATACCCATTGATAAAATATTGTTTAATTGATACCTTTTAAATATCCAATGAGTAAATTTATTCTGTAAATTGTTATTATTCTGACTATTTACTTGTCTATAGTGTCTTGATAGACACGCAGCAGAGAGTACACGAAGCTTAGACCTGGATCACATTTCCCACGGGCGCCGCATGATAAAACAGTCTACGAGTTTCCCTGCAAGTTTTAGGCATCGTGGGTGACCGCGGGCTACGACGTTTGTGTTCACATTGTCTACGCGCATCGTGCGATTTCCTTGGGGAGGCAAACCTGCATGTTTGCTGCACAAAAATTGTACAGAGATATTACGGAGATCGTGCGATTTCCGTGCGGAGCGGAGATCGGGTTACCATGCACATTTTGGTGTCGTAGACCTCTCTTATGAACTGAGACAACTGATAAGGATAGGGAACTGTTAGGGATTTCTACCTTTGGTAAAAATGATTGGTCCATCGCAAGGCTACCGCACGGCCAACATGCGGCTGTCGTGGGTTCACTGCACAATGTCCGTGCGATTTCACGGGCACCCCACGGAGGCCGTACGGAGGCCGCTCGGTGATCGTGCGGTAGCCGTGCGATGGCCGTGCCGATATTCCACGATCCTACGATCGCCGTACAATTGTTTGGAACTAAACAATTGTGCAGTGCCCGTGCGATGCCTGTACGATGCCACCTACGGGCTTATTTGTTTTTCGCTGTTTGACAAAATCGTAGAGGCTACGACGCCCTTAGACTCGTGCAATAATCGTACGGCCACCGCCTGCCGCCGACGGCGACCGCACGGTTATGAAGCTACGGGCATTTTACGGGCGCCGTAGATCCATCGCAGGGCAAATGTGAACCAGGCATTAATAGTGGAAGAGGAGACAAGTGGATGGCATCAGACCTGTACACTCCAGAGTCCCTCTCCCAGCATGCCTTCAGGACCAATAATGACGTAGAAGGATGGCACAGGCGGCTGAACAAGAAGGGTGGTGGTGCTGGATTGCCATTTTATGTTATTGTATCACTCTTGAGAAGTGAGGCTGACCAAGTGAAACCCCAAGTGCGCACCAGCATGGTCTTCTTTCAAACGACTATAGGCAGAAATTCAAGAAGATCGAGGAGAAGCTTCTTAACCGCTGGACACAGTACACAGACAAAAAACAAGGAACTCTCCGCAAGCTCATTCCTGTCCAAGGCAGCTATTTGCTATCGTCACTGAAGGACTTCACCCGCTCCAACACAGCCAATATAAACTGATACAAATATTCAAACAATCTGAATATGCTGTTTCGACGCTATACATAGATGAATGAAATATTGAAACAAGTTTATACTTGATAATAATAATAGTTAACAGCCTGGGGTTGAACTGTGCTGTGGTGAACGTGTTTTAGGTGAAATAACCCGTTACCCGTCAAAGTCAGTACTTTGTATGTCCACCATTGGCAGCAATTACTGCTCGGCACCGTCTCGGCACCGTCTCGGCACAGACTGGCATGGATAAGTCGAAGAAGTCGCTCTTGCGGAATTCTTCCCACTCTTCCTGCAATGCGATGGCCAGTTATGGAGGCGTGTTTTGACGTTGACGTACACGTTGACGTACACTGCGTTATGCAGTCTCCACGGCTGTGGCAAGACGATGAGCAGCACGGACGTAGTGGTCCTGGGCTTGGCTGGTAATTCTTCGATTTTTTCTTGGTGACTTTTTGGTGAATATTTCTTCAAGCGCTTCTAAAACAAGGGGGAAAGTTAAACTTGCCGCGTTTTGGCACTGAAGCCGTTTACAATCACACAAAAATGACGTTTTGGAAAGAAATAGTATTATATATTTGTATTGATTTTGTCGCAGCTACTATGAGTCCAATATTCTCATAATCACCTATGCGTTTCTTTTTTTAAGAGTGTACTTATTCAGCTGTTGAAAGTAAATGAAATAGAACGCCAGTCAAAAAATGTAACTTGAAATATCTGTAATGTAGTGGAACCAGTGCCATTAGTAGTGAATAGCGTGCTGACTACGGAAAGGACAGACACCGGAAGACGGGAACACACCATCTCCAGCCTCCCCATGCAAATGCTCGTAATAGTTCGAGTCACTGGTGAAATGTCAGGCCTAAATAGTCGGTCAGGCGCAAAGACAATAAACCAGATCATGAAGAAGTCAAACTGACCCCAAGAAGTGTGCAGTGTAGTAATACCTGTGTATCCCAGTGAAGCAGGGGGATAAAGTGTATGGTGCGAAAAGCGACATGTGTGTTTTGCTGACACTTTCGTATGTGTCGAAGTGACATTGACATTTAACAAGGGTATTTTATTATCTGTACTGCTCTGTGAGTTCTGTGATGGACAATAGTGAACCAAATTGTTGTATACAATACACGCTACTATTCTGATACATGCGACCTTGAATGAATATGCATGTATCGTTGTACGCTCAGTACATCAGCGTGTTTTGGTGTAATATCTAAATAACGTGTACATCATCTAGACGATCAACAGTTTATAAGTATGGGTTCTGCATCCTCTATTAAAATGGTAGATGCAGTTTTCCACAAACAGGAAATTGGCGTATGAAATTCAGTGTTGCTGGTGCTGGTTGTCGATATAAAGACAGAATATCACTGCATGTGTACTTACAGTCTTGCGTTCTGGGTGAATACACAAGGACTTGTAACGCAAAAATCTGCCATCAAGGTATACACTGTCACTGACGGGGTCTTAGTACTATATAAAAGGATCTTTTAGTGACAGTATATATCTTGATGGCAGTTTTTAGCATAACAGCTGCAGGTCCCTGTGGGTGAATACTGACTAACAACTAGTTTCTGAAATGAACATATTTTGACAGACTAGGTGAATACATACACTGATGGGCAGTACAACTCACAACCTATCCATGATACCTGGGTAGTGGGGTAGTTATATTCTTTAACAAGCAAGAGCAATCTAACACTGTCACGTCACCATGGTTCAGTCCACGCTGCAAGGCCCTCAAGGGACAGTGAGACAAGCATAGGCAGGGGCAGAAGTTGTATTATTCTCTTTCACAGAATGGTTGTCAGAACCTCTGATTCATGAACGGGATTTTATATTATCACGTGCCATACCACCACAGTCTCGTAAAACATCCCCAGCAAGAATCAATTTTTTATAAAGGCTGTCATAAATGTCTTGCCTTCTTGACACGTTGGCGCCAGTGCTGATATAAGTTTCAACTCAGTGGAGAAGTAAACCGGCATGGGTAAAGTCCACTTATGAGCCAGCATGTCGCTGTGTTCTCGTCAAAGTCAAATACATATTCAACTAAACGCTTTGTTGAAAGCTGTTTATGATTCTGCTGTAGTTTATTTGAAATATTTTACAAGGTTGTCTCACACATGGTGGATACAGCTTACTAAACTTTTAGAACTATGTTCTTAGTAGGGAACCAAAGGCAAGCAATAAAATATACAAGAGTGACTGCATATAAAGACATGCGGTCTTGTCGCTGTTTGCTTCTATCATCTTATTGTCATTGGAACGCAACGTTTAATGAAAATGTTTCTGTCTCAGATATTCTGAAAACAATGTTATAGTTGTGGTGATTAATTTGGGTGGAGTATAAGTTGTAGTAATCTATTTATTTAAATGAAACTGGTTGCAAGCTAGCTACCCTGAATTTCATTTCACAGTGTAAACCTGTCATCTTGGTTTTAATGCAGGCCTACCGTTTGAGAAGATTTTGATAGTTCGATTTATATATTGTCGCTTCATTTACATGAAAATATTCATCAGATTAATCGGTAAAATGTCAGGTTCGAGAACGTAAACGATAACATTTTGCCGTTCTATAAATGAGTTCGCTATCTGCTACGAAAGCTGGTCACGTGACTTAATTTGACAATGCCCTTTTGAGACTATTTCAAGACGAATGGGAAGGTCAAAGGATTTGCCGGCATCTGTCAATTAGATAAGGATTAAGTATTAAGGAGGCCAAAATTGCTCAAAGCTCTTACGAATTGGGAATATAAGGACTTTTCACATTTATTCGACCTTATCAGCGGGGGAGGTTCAATATTGAAAATATACTGAACGCGTGGGAAACGTGACGCGATACCCGTCAACATTTAGCGTTAGTTAGATAGAGAGAAGGCGACATTTTAGAGACATTACTGCAAGGTTCAATGTAAAAGGACTACTGCCTGTTTGGAAAAAAATACTATTAATTCAAAGGATGAGTTCTAAGAAAGCAGACACCATAATGTGTGATTAGAATGTGATCATTGCGTGGTAAAAGCCCGTGGGAGGCGATGAAAACCTGAGGCTAATCACTGGTGTAATGTTATACGGATAAACGTGCGATAATTCTTTGGAATACCTTCCCCTGGGTCTCTATCTCGGTTGACACTCCCGTGTCTAGTTCATCATCTGGGCCTGCATAACCTGAAATGGTGTGGAAACGTGGACTGACAGAAATAGTGATATCCATAAATATCAGGGGGGAAATAATGTTTACTTCAGGCCTGCAATAGCTATGCAATTCCCGGGCAGATACAACTACATTATTGAGGGTACCATGTTAGGCAGGCATATGTGTAAAATACAATATGGTCAGATTGTGTACATAAAAACTATTTGTTTACTGACTTCACAAAGACGTGATGGCTTGAGTTCTGTGCAAGGAATGTCACTACTTATGCTACTGTAGAGAGGTGGGCAGCAGATGTGTAAGCATGGCATACAGAACCTTGAAGAGGAGCACGTCCTGGGAGGCCTTCTTATATCCAGAGAATCCACTATAATATTATGGTGTGAGATGTAAACATAAGAGCATAACGATACCCGTGGATTACACACGTGACACGATGAGCCAAACAGAGCTGCGTGTTGTGAACGGGTCGTCTGTTCTGCATATATCAGTCTCGGCTTGTCTTCTGTCATCCGTTGTGGTCGTCAAGAATAAATGTTTTGTGGCGCACCGGTCGCCTTGATTGTTATCCCTTACATTTGGTGGCAGCGGTAAAGCAAATTGTGACAAAAGTGACAACAAATGAAAACCCAACTTGTGATTGAAAAACTTACTTTGTTTGTTATTATCGTCGCAGGTTTTTTTTGAGTGTATCACACGGAGTGTGGTCAACATGTTCGTCCCAGAGAGAGAGCGAGTGCTGTTGCTCCCGGCACGCCGACCAGGCGTGTACTTTCCTCAGAAGGTTTTATAATGCCAGTTTATGACCCTAAGCAAATGACAGTTTCTGCATATAATGAGAATATTTGCGAAATGAAAGCTTGGGAATTAGTTGGAGTTCACAACAATAACTGCACTTGTTTTACCACCCGGTCTTTGAGCTAGAGTTTTTGGTTTCTGTCTTTCAAGAAGTATTTGATAAAAGAAATTGACAGAACTGTTGAACGTAAACAAAATGCTGCTAATGATGTCCACACTTTGTCTCAGAAGGTTTCTGAAACCATTGATGAATTTGCTCATCGTTCGACTTTAAAAGTAGATGAGGCTTAACCTTCATTTGCTGAATCAAATAAGGAAGAACTTGGTTCCTCATCGGTTCTGAGATGTTCTGAATTCTAAATCTGAAAAGGGTCATTTACAAGTCATTGTATACATGTACCAGAACATGCCATCAGTACAGAAACATGGGCGATGCAGAAACTAATAGGATTCGAAAGCTCTGAATATGTGATATAAAAATGAGCTGTGCTCAACATCTCTGGGGATGATCTACCACTTCCCGTCCAAACAACAACTGACATTGACAACAAAGAGGGTTATCCTAGCATCTGGGACGTCCATGGCTTCTGTGTTGTGGGATGGCGAGGGTTTCCTCTGGTGTACACTTTTCAAAAGGTCAGACAAGAAATGCATCAGGTGAGATTCCACGTTTAAGGCAAATACGGGGATGAAAGTAAGATTAAAGAAGCTGAGAAAAGGTTGGCAGCAATGAGTCATTGCCATAAGAACTGACCTTATTCTTCTTATGCACCGTCAAAGACTTCCAAACATGAAAAAAAATGAAATCCCGTAGGAACGACTGCAATCGTTTCAGGATGGGACAGTTTCTAGAAGAGGGCAATTCGAACTCCTTTTTTCACCTTACTTATCACTTGTAAAGACATGTTCTGTCATCGTATCGCATGGTGACAATCACTGGATTGTGTCATCCCACTCGTACAGCTGTAATACTGCTGAAACAAATATATACTCACGATATAGTCATAATTGTACATCCACTCTGCTTTTTTAGCGGAGGTTTTATATTGATGTGGAAATGGTTTTGTCGCTTCGAGTGTGATGACTGGATGCTTTTTTGTTAAAAGCCGAATACCTTCCAGCTTCCTTCTCCATCGCCTGTCCTGTATTCAAGAACAAAGACAGACCAAGACATTTGCCAGTGCACATACATTAATTACAAAACCTGTTAATTTGTGTTGCTGTCACCGGCTTGCCCTTTGTTTTCATTGACACTATGTGTAGCACTCTTCAGCTGCTGGCTAGCGTAGGAAATTTTAGCTGCAAATATCATTAACATATTGGTATCATTAAAGGATGCATTAAAATACTTTAAATGACGTGCTATTTCATACCTTTTCTGGCTGAAATGTTTTTGACGATAGTTTACACAGTCGAGGGTACAGACATTAGAAATCCCACTTACTAATTAGGCACGTACAAGATAAATATGTACGCTAAACAGCAACATTGTTTTACAAATAATTCAATTATTTCTTTTGTAACGAAACATTAACATCAAGATCTTTGACTGTCACATGAAATATGTATCCATTGGGAAGATAAGATCAACGCATTCAGCTCTTTCATCTCAAGGGATACACAGAGGTGAACCCTCACTTTTCAGTGGTGTCCATCTATTTGCAAATGTCATGAAATACTGTTATAAATACGGTTCATATTTATTCCGATCAGCACCTTGCCTGATAGGCTTTTCTAATGTGTATATCGCCTGACCTCGTGTAAGAGGATGGCAATGTGCAGCCCAGAACTATATCTCAACTGTCGGGCCATTTAAATGTGATCATCCAAACGCTGAATAAGTACTGAAGTTACGGAATAATGCTGCCTTAATCATCCCTTTTGAGCATTTTCGTTTGTGTAGAAGCATTTTGTCTTACCGAGAATGAAGCATTGGTATTTCAATGTCGGCATCACGTCAAAAGTAGTGACTTCATCACGTCAACAGGAGCGTCTTATCCACGCCCACAGTAGTGCCTACATCGTTCAAACAGTAGTGTCCGCTTCATTTCCACGGTAGTGTATGCATCACGTTAATTGTAGTGTCTGCATCACGTTAAATGTAGTGTATGCATCACGTCCACAGTAGTGCCTACATCGTTAAAACAGTAGTATCTGCATCACTTCCACGGTAGTGTCTGCATCACGTTAATTGTAGTGTCTGCATCACGTTAAATGTAGTGTATGCATCACGTCCACAGTAGTGCCTACATCGTTAAAACAGTAGTGTCTGCATCACTTCCACGGTAGTGTCTGCATCACGTTAATTGTAGTGTCTGCATCACGTTAAATGTAGTGTATGCATCACGTCCACAGTAGTGCCTACATCGTTAAAACAGTAGTGTCTGCATCACGTCCACGGTAGTGTCTGCATCACGTTAATTGTAGTGTCTGCATCACGTTAACTGTAGTGTATGCATCACGTCCACAGTAGTGTGTGCATCACGTCCACAGTAGTGTATGCATCACGTCCACAGTAGTGTCTGCATCACGTCCACAGTAGTGTGTGCATCAAGTCCACAGTAGTATGTGCATCACGTCCACAGTAGTGTGTGCATCAAGTCCACAGTAGTGTGTGCATCACGGCCACAGTAGTGTGTGCATCACGTCCACAGTAGTGTCTGCATCACGTCCACCGTAGTGTGTGCATCACGTCCACAGTAGTGTGTGCATCACGTCAGCAGTAGTGTGTGCATCACGTCAGCAGTAGTGTCTGCATCACGTCCACAGTAGTGTGTGCATCACGTCAGCAGTAGTGTGTGCATCACGTCCACAGTAGTGTGTGCATCACGTCAGCAGTAGTGTGTGCATCACATCAGCAGTAGTGTCTGCATCACGTTAACTGTAGTGTATGCATGAGTTTATTTAACTCGCACCCAGGACAGTGTTGAGAATTGTTTCTCAGATCCTACTTTAGGTTTTATAATTTCATCCAGAATAAATAAATATCATCACTGTGAAATGTCATCCAGTAGTTACTGACCAATAGCTGTACATTTCACCTGAGTTAATTGATTTTAGGAGGTTTATTGACATAATGAGCGACTGCTTATCAAGTCGTTTTTAAACAGAATTGGAAATCATATTCAAGTGATTGATATTCCAAAAACAGACGTATTTGTCATGTAATCAAGGACTGTTAAATACCGCTAAAAATGTGTTTACTTTCAAAATGTACATTCCTTTTCACCGACAAAAACACCAGGTTGGTATTAATGAATATATCGCCCATATACTTACATGTTAAGATATATAGTTTTACAAATGCTCTCCTGCGGGTCCATTTAACTGGCGTTTTAGCTGTCAAGGTGTTGTTGTTGTTGTTGTTGTTGTTGTTGTTGTTGTTGTTGTTGTTGTTGTTGTTGTTGTTAAGAGGCAAATGTTTTACAAATGGGTGACCCAGTCCAGTTGGGGAGGGATCTTCAGGTCAAGATCAGGTTTCTGTCACTGACCACGTATGTTAAACTTTTGTCGACGTGTGTCTGCAGAGTAAGTAGATATTTGCATGCGGTATTCAAATAAAAGAAAACCTGACTGTTTAGGAGTCTTTAGGGGAAACTACAGACTCGCGGAGCCCTATCAGATTTTTTTCTGCAACAGATATCTTTAGGTTACCTGACTGCTGACCAAATTATCACCATCCGAGTTTCTCGATAGGATACTCCAACCAAGATGAAACACGGAAATTAATCACTGACACTTGCAGCAGGTTCTTTTCGGTCTGGAATTTCAGATGGGTGGTCATGCTGATAGTTGGCAAGACATCGTTCGTTACGAAGATTTCAAGTTGGTTTTCCGTGGTCGAAAAATACAACCCAAAGTTACTTTTAGTATGTCTAATCCCATCTTGCTGTCTGACCACTACTATCCACCATTCGGTGATCGTCTGTTCTGCTATGATTTGGGAAAACGTTTGGGAAAACGCTGCGACACCACATCAAAATAGAAGGTTAAGTCCAGATTACTATTGATAAATACGAGTATATTTTATTTACTATCACCTTTCTAAGAGGTTTGGAATCTGCTTTTGTTTTATACAGTTTCAAGTCACAATAACAGACTGGTGAAGATCCTATTAACCCTAGATACAGGTTATTTTGGTATTATCCTAAATGAGCCGATTGTGGACAGCACGGGCTGACTCTGATCCTCTCATTGAGAGATGTATATTTTTACTTTCGGATTCTCAAACCAATCACAGCTTCCTAAAACGGAACTCCATGGTATTAACTCAACGTTTCTTCAGCGCAGTGTAGCATCATGTCAAGGCAGTCTGTAAATCCGTCACGTGTGGTCTAGTAGCTACCTTGATGTCGTGAACATTTCCTCTAGTGTCATTATCAAAGGCGTTGTATTTAAATGATGAATTGTCCAAATCATGAAAATAAGAGATGACTTGAGTATCCATACTATATGAATTTACCTGAATAAGTGAGTAGTCATCGGTTGCAGTCTGGGGTAACTGATCGACCTCCGTTCGTCTAAATGAGTCTGAGTGTTTGCACACACAGCTTCAAAGTCGTCACACAATACAACACCTTCAACTAATCAAATACTGACTGACATTCTTAAACAATTTCTATCTATCTAAGTTTCCTAAATTCCAACTAAATACCATTAATCCTTTTCTTTGACTGTCTACAATCCCTCAGGCACTAAGTCATAAGCCTTCAAAACAGGATTAACCATTTGATCCTAGATTGAGCTAACGTCAACTAATAGTGCTGAACAGACTTGTGGACCTCTCCCTCTTAATACACATTGCATTAAGATTACCCAAATTATCTGTGCTTGAGTGATTTGGTTCTTTAGAGAATAAACGGCATGACACGGGCGCCTACCCTTGTTTAACAACGGGGCGTCCGTGGGCCTATTATAATGTTATAACTATTTCAATTACAGATTTTTACAGATTTTTCATGATCTTTTACAATTGTTTTATCAAAGTGTCAGAAAATATTTGAACATATCTTGTCAAATCAAACTAAATTTCAATTTACGATGAAGGGAGTTATTTCTGTTTAGTTTCACATAACTTAGATCTCGCTTCTCCCTTTCCCTTTCTGTCGGAAATTCTCTCTTCTCTTACTCTGACATTCTGTTCTCTCTTTCAGCCTAAAATGATGTCAATACCATCATTTTTTTTTAATTTGTAGGGTTTTTTCTGTTGAATGTCCCTCTGAAATGTCATTTCCATCAGTCTGTTTTAGTTCAGATCTTACTACTATCAGCACTGTTTATCAATTTGCTGATGGTGGCAAGCAGCAGTTGAAGGTTCTTGCCAGCTGACATTGTGAAGCCCACATATTGGCAATACCGTCTCGTTGCGCTTGCATAATTCCCGTCATATCCAGTCCTGGTTTTGGGGTTAACAATAGTTACTGCATGCTTGTTCTGTCCAACACTGGTATTTGTGCCGGAATCATGCACGTGCATTTGGACCAATGTCCCACAATTACGTTTTTCATGTTGGGACCGTGTTGCGTTTTGGCGAATGTTTTCTGCTTGGTTCAAATTACTGTAAAAGTGATAACTTCCTTTTGCCCGGTAGTTCTTAACATAAGTTCATCAATTTGCCTTTCGTACAGCGCGAATGCTCACAAGCGCAGTGCATGTGCAGTTGTGTGGCCGCCCTTAAAAACCGACCTCCTTGTATTAACCGGTTCTCCCGCAGACCTGCCATTCATGCACCTGCTTTTGATGACTCAGCACAAATCGTGGAGCGATAACTTTCTGTGTTCTTATTGTCTCTGCTACGCGTGGCATCAGATGGAATGGTGGACTTATATCACTGTTCTCCTGTTTTGCCCAGTTGTTTTCTGCCACAGCATCTGTCAAAGGGTCGAGGTACAGACTTAGCTATGTTGTCGAAACGATCGATTGCATGTTCCCCCATTTTCGCTTCAGGTATTGTCCTTGCCCTCTAAGTGTTTGGCTGTTTGGCGGGTTTCCTCAACGCTTGTGCTTCCATGTTCTTACATATTCCGCCCCATGATGTTCAGTCATCGTTCAGCTTCCGTTATCATATGTTGATCACATAATGTTGTAAAGCGACAGACGAAAGCCATCGTTTCAGATCTGCTTGTGTGGGCGGGTGCAGGTGAAGCATCCTACACGGTATGTTTTGTACGAAAGTAACCATATATACTCATGCCAATAATGGTTGTCATACCCCTCTCCCCACCCCAACCCCACACACACCCCACACCCACACCCCACACACCCTCTCCAATTAAAACAATTGAAGGGGATGACAACCATTATTGGCATGAGTATATGTTTAGCAAGGGTAGTTTGGCTGTTATGCAACATTAATACAGATGTACTGTACTGCTATTTTTGTATGCTGTTTCAGTGCACCGATGCGGTCTCTTGGAATGTGTATCGTCTTCATTGACGGTTGCACTCACTAGTCACGATATGGCTGAAATATTGCCGATGTGACTTAAAATCTTAACTCACTCACTCACTCATTGACGGTTGAAATGATATATCCAGCATATCGGATTGTAGATGTTGGAATTAAAGCAGACTTTTCAAAATTAAATTGAAGACCTAAATTCTATATGAATAGAATACAATCTTCGATACTCTCAGCGTTCAGTATGGGTGCCTGATCCACAAAATCTATGTTTAAACCTTTACCCCGAAAGTAACACTCCACCGGTTGATAGTTCTGTTAGAAAAGGTACTGGCTAACAGCAAGAACAAATGTCATTCATATAATGTCCCTTGCAACTGAATGCCGAGATGTGGCTGTAATTCTCAGCTAACAGATACATGTTATTCTTGACATCAATTGACGCCACCATGTGACTTGGTTTTACAAATAGTCACATTGTCTTTTCTTGAACGTGTGACATTAAATGTAAGACTCCTGTGGTCTCGGATCTGTTATTAAACGTGTTCTTACCCTTCCTTGATACACAGCTAAGAGGAAATGCACATTTTGGTTATGATTCACATTTCTTCAAGGCATGACAAGTTAACAAATTATCAATTTCAAATCCGATAACATATAAAGACGGATGTGCCAGTTAGAAACCACTGTGACTGGTTCTCAAATCACCACCATACTGGATCAGGTGTAATATACTCTGACTGGTACAGATTGAAACTAAATGAGTAGTTTCACTGGAAACAAAGGACTGTGACTCGTTCACTGTAACACTGGGAGGTGCACCTATACTGCATTGGCAATGCATCATATTACACATAATATACCTTATCAGAAATGGACCCAAGGATCAGTATTGGGTCCATTTATTTTATTGTTTTCATAAATGGCATTGCTGATGAACTAAATTGTTTGACAAGGCTGTTTGCTGATGATACATCACTTGGATTTTCATCAATTGATCATAGACTGCTTGAGTCTACTATAAACACCAACCTACAGAAGCTGAGCTCTTGGGGAACACTTTGGCTGGATAAATATAATCCAAATAAAACAGAAGCTATCATTTTTAACCCTAGAAAACAAAGTGATAACATAACTTTATACTTTGATGAATGTGAAATTAGTAATGTAAACAAACACAAACACTTAGGTCTAACGTTTTCGGCAGATGGGAAATGGAATATGCATATTGACCAAATAGTAATATCAAGTTCTAAGATGATAAACTCCATGCGTAAATTAAAATTCTTACTAAGTAGGCAAATTTTGAATAAGATTTATATTATGTTTATCAGACCACATTTTGAATATGCCTGCGAGGTTTGGGGTGGGTGTAATTCTGAACAGACATTGAGACTAGAACAACTACAACTGGAAGCAGCCCGTATTGTCACTGGTTTACCAAAATATACACCACTTAAATATCTCTATTTTGAAACTGGGTGGGAAAAACTATCAGTACGTAGGGAAAGAAGAAAGTTAACATTATATCATAACATGAAATGTGGTAATGCACCTTCTTATCTGATATCTTTACTTCCTCAGACTGTTCGTGACTCTACAACTTATGACCTTAGAAACTCTGAAAATTTTGTAAGACCATCATATAGACTAAAACACTCATATCAATCTTTTATCCCATCAACGACATATGGAATAATATCCCATTAGAAAAACGAGTGTTACCATCAACAGAGACGTTTAAATCATACTTGAAGAAACCTATTGTCATTGCACCAGCATAGTTTTCTACAGATACCCGCAAACAAAATATTACTCATACTCGTTTAAGATATCATGTAAGTGAATTGAATTACGATTTATTTAATGTTGGCATTAGGTCAGACTCAAAATGTGAATGTGGGAATTTACGAGAACATGTTTGTCACTTCATGTTTGCGTGTTCTCTATATAACGAACACAGAACGAAAATGTTTAACCTTTTAAAATTACAAGTACATGATGATGCTTTAAATTTTGATTTATTAGTAAATGGCAGCAAGAACTTATCATATACTCAAACTCAGGCAATATTTAAAGCAGTACAGCATTACATATCAAATAGCAAGCGCTTTTCTTGAATGCTGTAAATATTTTCATATGTCTTAATAACTATCTCCGCACATAGGTCTCTACTATTTCTGTACTATATTTCTTTCTATATTACATGTATGTTGTTGTATATTTATCATGTTGTAAATACTCGGGAGATGGTTACCTAAGTTGGATAACTTGTTCCTCATCCCTTTCTTCGCTGAATAAAATATGTTTAAATCATAAATCAATACCTTATCAATCTTGATTCTGAACACTATGTTGATTTCCACATCCCTGACGACTGTTTGGTACACTGTTGCTGAACTGTTGAAACTTTGTAATTGTAATGATCACGCCATCCTCTACCGTCGGTGCTCCCGCGTGTAAACGATGGTGTCGTTTGACGTCCACCAAAGTCACATCTAGACTGTGTTGTAACAACCGTGTCC
The DNA here is from genome assembly GCF_003918875.1 of Haliotis rubra. Taxonomy (NCBI): domain Eukaryota; kingdom Metazoa; phylum Mollusca; class Gastropoda; order Lepetellida; family Haliotidae; genus Haliotis; species Haliotis rubra. Next base: position 137,368 of record NW_025765869.1, read on the forward strand.
GAATACATGAAATATTAAATTTAAGAATCTGATATATCTATGCGTCACATTTCTGTTCGCCCACACTTCTTCAAAATCTATGCATCAGTTCATGAACTATTGTAACTGAAATACGACTTTTGAATAAATCAGTTTGGTTTTATGATGTTCGGTTATACTACACAAGTCGCGAAAGTGTTTCTCAAAATGTTACTAAACAATATATCTTTTAATTGCGACTAGTATCTGGATGGGACAAGAACGCTGTTCCAATGTCTGTTTCGTATGGAATCCTTCGTGTACCGGTTCTCATATAATATATTAGTGGCTAGATAACTATACTAATTGAATCCATCGTAAACCTATTTCTGCCTCAATCTGTGTATTTTGTTAATGCTGGAAAAATTAATAGGTAGTCATAGTTTGATGTATATTGCTAATACGTAGGAACAATGTCTATCAACGATGATATCAAATATCAAAAGAGCATCATACGCAGCGTTGTTTGATCACAAAAATAATTATTTCGGATCAGTTTACTTGGACATAATAATCTACCCTCATCAGACTGATCAGGTGAAACAGGTCAGAACTTTACTGAACATATGCCCACTCGAAATTCCATAACAGCCGCAGCCAAATAGTTTTTTCGTAATATGTCTCTGTGAAATGGATAGGTTAGGGCATGTAATGTAATAAACAAAAAGGCAATGACATGTCTACTTTAAAACAAACATATTTCTCTTTATACACATATATAGTCGGCCCTGATGTCTTCCATCGGGGTAACTTCATTTCCAACATACTGTGTAATTATTAAGGTTTTGCTAGACTTTCACAGTATCATTGACATTACCATTCTTCATGGCACCATGCTACTGTCATAGCTATAGAAGTTGGAAAAGCAGGCATAGCGATTATTCATGGCCACCAGCCAACCTCTTGTTACCTAAAAATCAAAATGCTATTCCTACTCATGGCGATCTTTAGGTTAACATCTCTATCTTAAAGGGCCAAATTAGTCACTGTATTGCAACATTTATGTAAATACCGACTAAAAGAACCCCAGTAATAATAAATGCAAAAGACATTTTATCAACACACTTGAATGAAATTCGTTTACTGATATGCATAAGTTTGAAAGCTGGATAAAAGTTAAATCTACTTCGTTTATCGTTAACTTTAAAGCCACATTCATTATCTTTCTCTGGTGAATGAGTCAATGATGCCCTGTATCACAATGCAATATCGGTGTGAGAATATGTGTTGATCATATCTCAAGAAGATCTTCGGTAATGATGATTTTGTCACATGTCTACTGAAGAAGGTTATGTCACGGGGGCGCGGTAGGCGAGCTGGCTAAGGCGCCAGGCGCCAGGCTAGTGATCCATCGAGGTTGATGTGTCGGGATCGAGCCCACCTGTGACCGGGTGTAAAAACCTTGGAGTCAACTTTGTGTGCAGACTCTTTCAGTGTTGTCACAACCCCTAGTGTACAGTACATAACCCTGTGCACTTAAAAGAACCCACGAATCCGTTGACTGACTGAGTTGGGTTTTACGCCGCTTTTAGCAATATTCCAGCAACATCACGGCGGGGGACACCATAAATAGGCTTCACACATTGTACCCATGTGGGGATTCGAACCCGGGCCTTCGGCGTGACGAGCCAAGGCTTTAACCAATACGTTACCCCTCCGCCCCCGAATCCGTTGTTATATGACTAGATGGTGGCCACATGAATACGTGCAAACACCTAGTTGCGGGTACAGAAACGTGCAGTGAACTAGGACAAAGTACTGTGACTATGTGTCCCAGTCCACCCAGCTGTGAATGGGTACCTCGTTAGGCTGAGAAAGCCACAATAACTCGGTGCGCCTAGTGGCTGCAAGAGTTATATACTCCCCAGGGAGTTGAGATTGATTATACGATGTGCCGTTGAGATTCACATCCAATGAACGAGGTGAAAATACCAGCGCCTTGAGCATGCACTAGTTGCCTGGATATATGCGCTATATAAATATCCTATAAGAATAATAATAATAATAGTTTGATGCGAACCAGTATACAATAACGGTATTCTCGAAGCCACAGTTAGAGGCGGTGTAGGTGCCGAAGAAGAATCGTCCCAGTTTGTATCTCGGTCGCACTTAACGGTATGAGAAATACGGAATCAACTACATTACTGAGTAAAGAAGAGGCCAGGTGTTTGTGAACCTCAAGGGCCTTTAGATATAAAGGTTCTTCCTGCCATCTTATAACATATTGGATGTATTTCTATAACCCTTCATACGTAAATGTCAAGAAATGGCTTAATTGGGAGAATGCAGAGAACATTATTGTCGAGAGGTGTCGAGTCCTCGTCGTTGACAGTTTACACCCTGCAGGGAGTGCTAACGAGTGCCATGCTTAAGAGCTAAGAGAAACATATTTCTGCCTTGGTTTACTGATCGATACTTTGTCAGTCAGTCAACTTTATTGTGACTGTATGTATCATTTTTTGACACACAGCTGCAGTAATGGTCAAATGAGAGCTAATAGAATGCGGTGTTAGTTTGAGCTGAGTCTATTTAATGTATGATCATATCGAAGATTCGTTATATATCTCCATAACGAAAACCTCTTTGAATCTACATTCCCTTGTTTGCTGTAGGCACTGACATTTACTGATCAAGGTAAAGACGTTTCAGTGCTATTTTCCTGTTGGAGATGAACGGCAATAAAAAAACAATGTAAAGACACAATTTCCTTTCTGTGAAAAACATTCCTCAAAATCATCACTTTTGATTTTCCTCTTTACGTATGGATCGTTCGGTAATTATATCTTCCAATTTTCCTTCTTCCACGCCTTTTCAGATAAGTATTGTTTATTATAACATAGATAAAACAGAATTCTCGAATATTTCATGCGGCACTCAGTGAAGGCACCAGGCGTTCAACTTATAAACATGTCCTGATGTTCCGGGTAGCACCGGACATTCACAATCTGCAATACACAATGATGTTTAACACATCAAAAAATGTTCCTACCATACCACAATGTCCTGTGACTGAGCGAGTCTCGACCTCCAATCCAGTGATTGAACGCAGCGTACATTCAGTGTCGCAGGCTGTTGACGTGCGAAATGTGGTATGCCTTTGGTCTGAGAGCTTGGTCGATATAGCCCACCGCTGGTGATGCCGCCTCCTCTCCCTGGACCAAGGTCCTAGAGTGAGTGAGTGAGTGAGTTAATATTTATCGTCACATCGGCAACATTTCAGCCATATCGTGACGGGAACAATTAATCAGAACAAAGTTAGAAATTAAAAGCCTGTTGACGAAGAACAGTAAAACTACTAGTGTATCACAGATATCCATTTAAAACTAGTAACCAAATCTAAAATATTTCAACTATAAATGACAATGCAATATAAAAACAGGCTATAGATTGCCAACGACTGAAGGTAGATCACCATACTAGGGACCATTGGGACTTACAGTACATTTGCTTCCTGCATGGGCCCTAGCTGGATTTACACCATCCCTTCAGCCGTCAGCAATTTAGCAATCTAGCCACATATTAAAAAGACACATATTCTACGATTAAAAAAGTGGAAAGGTTTAATTTACGTTGAATGTTTCGGGACTTACGTACCCCTTTCAGGAGGACAATAATTTTACAATACTTTAACCCCCTTTGAGGATACAGCCACTAACAATCTCAGTTACTAATCTAAACTTCCAAACATAAAATATTTATCTATTTACAACTCATTCAACAAATCTAATTCTTTCAAAAATGCAATAATTAAATGAGAACTTATATTATTAAAAAGATCCTTCATAGTTGTTGATTTGAAATAGTTATCCCTTGTGATGGAATATTCAACACAGTCAAGCAAGACATGCTTGACCGTGATTATTTCATCACAAGGGATGCAAAACGGAGGATCCTCACCTTTCAATAGGTATTCATGAGTATATCTTGTGTGGCCAATACGACATCGTCGTATGATGACCTCTTCAAATCTGGACTGACAACCCAAGTAGGTATAACCAATATAAGGTTTTATTGCATGTAATTTATTAATACCTACTTGAGTGTCCCACTTCTTCTGCATCAGATCACGGATGTAAGTTATAATGCTAGTGCTTTGTAATCAGAGTATTGAATAAGAAGTGGTGTCACAGATTTGTTGAGTGCTGCTTTGGCAGCAAGATCAGCCATGGTGTTCCCAGAAATGCCAACATGGCTGGGCAACCAACAGAGGACGATGTCGCATTTGCCAGTAGCAAGATCATTATATAATTCAATAATTTCAATTAAAAGTGGATGTTTGCAAGAAAGATTTTTAATAGCCTGAAGGCACGGAAGAGAATCGGAAAAGATTATGTATTGTTTAAGTTTAATGTGTCTTTGAATATATGTAAGAGCCGTTAATATGGCGTTTGCTTCTGCTGTTAAAATAGAGCTATTATCCGGTATTCTAGAAGATATTGTTCTGGATCCAATGACAGTGGCACATGCCACCGCGCCACCATCCTTGGACCCATCTGTAAATAAGGATTTGTATGTATTATATTTAATTTTTAATTGATTATATTCTTGTTTATATTGTAATTCATTAGTTTCTGATTTCTTAAACTTTGTCAGAGTTATGTCAACTTCAGGCCTCACTATTTGCCAAGGATGAGAAGAAAGAAGACGGGAAGGAGCTATATTTTCCAGCTGATTGCCGGCAGCAGAAATTAATGGTTTAATTCTAAACCCAAGAGGCGGAACAAGAGAAGGTTTCTTGGTGTATAAATCCTCAAAGAAGGGATTGAAGACACAGTTATATGCAGGGTTAGATTTGTTAGCGTACAGTTTGGTAATATATTGTAAAGATAGTTTTATACGCCGTTGTGTAAGAAAAGGTTCATCTGCCTCGACGTAGAGACTGTCAACAGGAGAAGTTCTGAAGGACCCAAGACAAAGTCTCAGACCTTGGTGTTGACAGAATCTAATAGTTTCAGGTTGCTGTTGCAGGATCCACCATAGACGATGGAGCCATAATCAAGTTTGGAACGGACCAGTGATCGATATAGGTGGAGGAGGGTAGCTTGATCCCCTTCCCATTTAGAATTTGAAATCACGTTCAACAAGTCAAGTGCCTTCAGGCATTTAGTTTTAAGGGATTTAATATGTGGCAGAAACGTTAAGTGTGAGTCAAAAATTAGACCCAAGAACTTGGCCTCCTTGACAACTTTGACGGGAGTGCCATCTAGAGATAGTTCAGGGTCTTTATGTTGTTTGTATTTACGGCAGAAATGTATGCAATTACTTTTCAATTTAGAAAATTTAAAGCCATTTTCAAGACACCATTTATTGATCTTGTTTAAACATAACTGCAGTTGCCGTTCAGTGGTATGCATATTTTTACCACGACAGGAAATATTAAAATCATCCACAAATAACGATCCATCTATTGAATCGTTTAAAACTTTTGATAAACTATTTATCTTTATACTAAATAGTGTGACAGACAAAATACTGCATTGTGGGACACCCTGATCCTGATTCTAATGATCAGACAGGGTAGAACCCACGCGGACTGTCTGTCATTTAAAAAGTTGGCTATAAATTGAGACAAACGGCCTCGCAATCAGAAGCCATGAAAATCTCTTAAAATGCCATATTTCCACGTAGTGTCATATGCCATTTCAAGATCAAAAAAGATAGACACAGCGTGTTGTTTATTAATTAGAGCGTTTTTAACAAATGATTCCAAACGCACTAAGTGATCGACAGTACTTCTGTTTCTACGGAAACCACATTGTATATCTGTTATAAGGTTATGTTTCCAAGTACCAAACTAGTCGATTATTTATCATGCGTTCCATGGTTTTGCAAACACAGCTAGTTAATTGGTCGATAATTGGACGGATCCGTATGGTCACGTCCAGGTTTTGGTATTGGTACTACTATAGCGTCACGCCATGAGGGAGGAAATTTACCTGACGTCCAAATATCATCAAAAATATTTAAAAGAGTCTCTAGACAGGATTTTGGTAAGTGCTTCAGGAGTTGATAATGTATGTTATCAGCTCCTGTAGCAGTATCGTGAGCTTGTTCAAGAGCAGTATGGAGCTCATGAATAGAAAATAGTTCATTATAATCTTCCCCATTATCTGAATTGAAATTAATAGTTTTCTTCTCTTGTTGTTTTTTATATTGTTGGAATTTAGGAACATAATTAGAAGAGGAAGAATGTTTAGCAAGAGTTTCACCCAGTTTATTCGCAATATCTGATTTATCGGTTAGTAATTGATCTCCATGTTTAAGATGATGGACGCTAGATTTAGTACCTTTACCTTTAATTTTCTGGACCATGTTCCATACCTTAGATATGGGCGTTCGAGAATTTATTTTGGAGACATAATTTATTCTGTTTAAAAGTACGCCGCGCTTTAGCATTAATAATTTTATTTTTTTTAAATTATGCACCATAGGGTGGCGACGGAAATAATGTTCTGCTTTTTCCCTTGCTTTCCTAGCTTGTTTGCACTCATCGTTGAACCAAGGTTTTCGAATATGTGGAATTGCAGAGGACTTTGGTATACACTCATCAGCTATGATGTTCAGTTCATCAGAAAAACATTTGATAGCATCAGGAACATCAACAAAAAATTCAAGTTTAAGTTTCGTTACACACAGCATTTCATAAAGAGGCCAGTTAGCCTTTCTTGAGGATGGAGGAACATCAGATGGAGTTACTGGCTTTAGTAAAGTAGGAAAATGGTCACTTCCACAGAGGTCATCGTGAACTGACCATTCAAATTCATTCAGTAAGTTGGAGTCAGTTATTGACATATCAAGAGCTGGATATGTTCCTGTGCCAGGATGTAAATATGTATTTGTACCATCATTATATATACATAAATTATTATTCGAAATGAAATCTCCAAAACTTGACCTTTTGCGTTTGTGGTCACACCACCCCAGAGAGAGTTGTGCCCATTCAAATCACCCATGAATATACAAGGCTTGGGTAGTTGATCGTAGAGAGTTTGTAGATCAGCCTGCTGAAGAGTTGATGAAGGTGAAATGTACAATGAACACGGAGTAAGTGTAACGTTCAAAGTAATTCGCACTGCAACTGCTTGAAGATTAGTTTTGAGTGTCACAGGGCTATGAATAACATCATGCCTTACAGGGATTGATGATCCTCCAGTGGCTCTATCACCGGTGGAGAAAAATAATGATATGTATTATAGTGACGGAAGTCAAAAGCATTTGTCTGCTTTAGATACGTTTCTTGCAAGCAGAATGCTGAAGGTTTAAAGTCTTGGACTAATAAGTGCATTTCATTAAGATTAGTCTTTAGGCCTCTGCAATTCCACTGAATAATATGTGAAGAAACTATTTCTTCGGAGGGTTTCGTAACTGAGGCATAAGATGTGTTTAGTTCTGTTGGGGGAACAACAAGTTTCTTGGGATCAGTAAAACTGATATTCTGTGTGAATGTAATTTTAATAATCTCCATTTGTTGATTCCAGATTGGACATTGTTTAGAGAAAGATGAATGTGTCCCAGAGCAGTTGGCGCATTTTTTAATGTTATTATTGCAATCCTCAGTAACATGAGTTTTCTCACTGCAATGAGCGCATGTTACCGAGTTAGTTAGTGTGAAGAGCTCTTAGCGTTACCCAGCACCCACCACGAGGTGGTGGCTCTTCACGGGTGCCCAAGGTTCTGGAACACCACAGGACCCACTTTCTGGTTCAGGCCTATTCCACCCCATATCATGATGCTTGCACCTCCCCATGAGTCTCTTTCCATAACACATTGGTCTGAGTACCGCTGGCCACGTCGTCGCCATATTTTTGTTCTGCCATCTGCAGTTGATACGCAGTACTGACTCTCATCTGTGAACAGAACAGTTCTCCTTTGCCTGTATCGCCAGTTTCGGTGTTGTAGGGCAAACTGTAGACGTTCACGCCGATGACGAGAGGTGAGGTTAGGTCCACGGTAAGGTCTACGGCAATGAAGATTCCCGCTGTTAATAAGACGTCGGCGTACTGTATCAGTATCGAATGGTCTTCCGTGTGTTCCCACTGTCTGTCGTGCTGTTTCGGATGCCTGCATGAAGGGATTCTGTACATGCTGTCTTGTCGTCTTGTGGTCACCCTTAGCCTGCCAGTACGGGGGCGATCATTTGTGGTGTCGGTGGCCCGGAAACGTTGCTGCAGCCTGTAGATGGTCCGAACGTTGACCTGGAAGTGATTGGCAACGGCTTGTGCTGTGTGGCCAGCTATAAGTCTTCCTAACGCCTGTTTCCTCTGAGCTGTCGTGAGAAGGGGCATCCTGTTGACGTTGTAATGTGAATGTTTTAACCAGGTTTGGTGGTGCATTTTATAGGGCTGGTCCTTGTGAACAGCACGTGCAGCATGAGTTGCATGAAAAACATGGAGAACACCGTACCATCTCCGAGATCAGGTTGCGTTTTTGAGACCATTTCCTGGGTTCCATTATGAGTTTGGGAAGGAATGTCGATGCTCAGGTAAAGTTGGAGATGTTGTCAAAAATATACAATCAAAACAATTAAATGAGTTTACAGTTTTCCGTTTCTGCGAAGGAACATTCCAAACTCACGTTTCTTTTGCTGCTTAGTATATTATGCAGCTGGGACACGTGTAAATCAATGGCAAAGACATGCTACATGACATTAAACGTTCAAATAGGCCACATCTTTGGTTAAAACTTGCAAAAGGCCATGGTAGCCATGTGGAGGACATTTCCAGACCAAATTATGCCCGAGCAAATTTTCTATTTTGTTCCTGTGCATGTGTTTGTTAGGGGTGCCACTGAGACAAGAAGGTGGGGACGGGGGCAAGAACATCCTCATCTCTTCGCGAAAACGGGTATACTCACAATGGTATTGTCATCTGTTGGCACATACTCAATTCATTGGCAAACAGCCCAACGAACCTGCTCTAGCCTATCTGTCATCTCTCCTCACCGAGTATGTATAATTGTACAGTCCATGTACATGGAAAAGGCGCGTTACAAATGTACATGTATTATTAAGCCAGAGCGCTCTGCTTTCAGGATCAGCATCTACTTTCACTTTCACTTAATTGTACCTTGCTCTATGGAAAGAAGAGTTTCTAGCATGCAGCTCCAGTTTTACGGAACTCTCTACCGCTACACATTAAACTCTATCTAATGATTCTTTTAAGAAAAATCTAAAGACTGTGTCACAGTTACCTACGAATATAGGCGATTGTAAGGCTTGTGAGACTCATCATTAGCCCCTGTACATGCAGCCCAGACAGGGAAAGGGACTTTTCCGAGGAAGCGCTGCCTAGAAGAACCCCTCAAGGACGTTCCTGATTCTATGGAGACCTCAATGGGGCGTCTGACCATAGAGCACTTGGGATGCAAGCGATACATCCCAAAGGCGAAGTCCGCATATTTGTAGTCACGCTGTATGGATGAACATCCTCTTTTGTACAGTGAGAACTTTTACAGTTCTAACACTGTTATCAAGCAAGTGATTTAGAGAATAGATGAGGATGATTTGGAGATTTCTATACGGGTGTACAGACAAAAGATTGAGAAGAATATATACAAGTGTGAGGAAGTGTTTGTATAGTAATAGCATGGAGAAGCCAGTTGACAACCCATTGCTTAAGATTGATAGAAATGTTAAACACGTGACGCCTGCAGTATAAACAAAGGGATTATGACTGATGTCGGATCTTCAATGAGGTGATGGTATGCAATAGCCTTGGTCGCGGTTGATTGGTGGTTGGAGTCTTTTGATTCAGATAACATCTTGGAGTTTTCGGATTTAAAAGTCTTTGAGGGTGGTTGCTAGGTTATTGACTCTGTACCACTGGACTCTGTTGGACTATATCCAAGACAATCCCGACCACCCAGTGTCCAAATAGTTCCAGTAGTTTCCAGCTTTAATTCAAGGTATAATACTTTGCAGAATTACAATACTACAGAAACGTTCTTGCTGCTCCAACTTATGCTGGTGATACTGCCATTCTGTCATTCAACCTAACTTGATGTTAACCTAATATGACACGAACTATCCAACGACCGTGGCTAACATCAAGCTTACATCCTCGATGCGTCATTCCAGCTCAAATGTCACCTATGGCTACCAACTTTTTAAGTCAGTTTTCGGTTTGCTACTGGTGTGAACCTCTCCTCTGTATCTTCCCGTTACAATTTTAAATATCATGGGCAAATTAACATGTCAAAGTTCAGTAACTGAATAACATATCTGTGTCCTAATATCTAGGGTCTTTGATCTCAGCGAGAGGATGCGTCGCGAGCACCTGACGATTATGTTATTACAACGTCTAGACCTGTCAAGGACACCTGAAAAGGCTTGTTGATGACTGCATGAGGAAGTTGATCTCACATGAAACGGATTGAAATGCACATCTAGGATGTTGCTTCAAAGGTCGACATTATCCGATTGCTCTTCTGGTTAGAACATGCCTTTTTGTAACATCTTCAACAGTGATTGATAAACGTAATTGATGTTACTAATATGACAGGTTTAAGGGTAGTCTCTTTTTAAACGAAAGACATTATGGACATTTGTCAAGATGTAGAATTACAGTATAGATGTGCAAGATTTATCATTATAACTTTTCATCTTCCTATACGATGTGTGAAGTTAGTAGTCGGCAAAAAGGAACCTAACTGATGAACCCGAAATAGTTTTCTAATCTGTACAGATCAGGTTGTGTTTTTCAGTAAGCATACAATATTATCTTAAGTCACATTATGCAAGGTTTTGTATCACACTAAATGACTGTACTTACTGTTCAAGACGTCCAGACTTCACTACTGAATATGTGTGAGGCCATCCTTTTGTAATTATCATTGACTAATAACTAGAATTTCTAATCACATATCATAGTGACTGTTGATGACAGCAAATGATTAAAGTGTTAGTTAAATGCTGTTATGGCCAGATTTGTCAGTGCACTCGGGGGTAGCGAGTAGCTTACAGTTATCCACCTTTGTGTAAGCTTGAACACGACAGCCGTGATCGTGTTGGTTTCTGGGTGGGTGATTCAGGATGGCTGTCTGTGCCTAATATGAGAGTATATCGAAGTCTTTCTGACTTTCGCCCTATCAACCTGCCAAATGTGAATGGGATACCTGTCTGAAAATACCGCCTAAATGATTGATATAATAACGGTATCAAAATGTACAGTGGAACAATTGAATACACATTTCCATATTTCCATGAAAAAAAATTGAAAGCGGGACTGACAGCAGATCAACAGGTCATAAGGGTTGAACACACAGACAAGAAGGAAGAACCTGCGGTGGTTCCCGTGTTACTTTGTGAACAGGTTGCAACAGTCCAGATAAGCTTGACAAACCAAGGACGCGTGGACTGAGTGTCACAACAGACGAAGGGCATTGCTTCCTAACGAGGTCACACTGACCAAACGTAATTTTGGTATTGCAAGCAATTGGTATTAAAGTCTACAGAATGGCCTATGCTGATATTTGCTGACTGCATTTGGCCTACACAAGAATAAATAGACTCATGTTTTCGAAAGAAAGCGTTACATTTTCACGGTTTCTTTTTTCAATCATACATTTAATCACCCAATCTATGAGAAGTATTGATTATATCCTCGTTCACATGAAGTCGTTGGTTATGGTGTACGAGGGACCATGGTATATATGCCTGTATATAACAAGCATTAAGTTCATCGTATGATAGCCAACAAGTCCGTAAAACCTGAGCTACAGCATTGCTTATAGGTTTTGCAAAGAAAGCTTACTTTATGAATGGCCTCAGCGTGAATATTCTCCCCAACACTCAAACCACTTCATTTCCACAGACCTGTTATGACAGGCATTTGCTCTTCTATAATTAGAAGTTCCGTGATGTATCGTTGATGTATTCCCAATAGAGTAGACCGTAGCGTCGTGATAAACTGTACCAATTTCCTGGCTAAACTGACAAAACTGGCTTTCAAGCAGTGGGTCAAGTTTGTCTCACAGTGTGATTAACATGTACACGTAGACAGTGTCACATATAGCTGAAAAGTAGGTATATCTCACAGTTACATTGCACTATCCACTGACGAGAGCGCTCAGCTAAAATGTCATCATTGCAACTATGGCAATATGAACCTTTGTCAGTGTGCAACCCATTGAGCATCGTTCCTTCAAATGCGTCGAGTCTTCGAACGGCATGTATACATATATATATAAGTAAAACACATGAACGCGAGAATGTATGGATGTCAACTCTTTTATTTCGAGGAACACGATGTTTCGGAGTATATTCTTACTCCTTCATCAAGTGAATGAAAAACTAGGAGACAGATAGATATGTAAATACATCATTTACCTGTTGAAGGAGAAGGAATATACTCCGAAACGTCGTGTTTCTCAAAATATAGAAGGTGACATCCATGAATTCTCGCCTTGAAATGTGTTGTAGTTACAACATATTTCACATTCAACAGTCAAGCTACGTGTATGTATTTATCTGTAAGGTTCAGAGTCACATGATACAGAAGATATGAGCATGGGAATGTTGTGAATGGTGGGTGCTACTGATAGGGTAGGACATGCTTACCCTTTTCCCGAACACCTGGTGTCATCACTTACCCGTGAAGGTCCGGGTTAAAATATTGATCTTCAGTAACCCATGCTTGTCGTAAGGGGCGACTAACGGGATCGGATGGTCAGGCTCGCAGACTTGGTTGACACATGTAATCGGTTCCCAATTGCGCAGATCGATGCTCATGCTGTTGATCACTGGATTGTCTGGTCCAGATTCGATTATTTACAGACCGCCGCCATACACCTGCTATATTGATGAGTGTGGCGTAAAACTAAACTCACTCACTCACTCGTGTCACCACTGGTATTCTTTTGCACAGGATGATATTTTATGTTCAAATGTTTGTTCAAAGTGGTTGGGTGCAATTATTTCATCCATATGGCATCAACCCCCGTCATGTATGTAGTTAATGTGAACTACTGACAGAGGGATGCTTACATTGAGCGAGATGATGCAGCCAGTGTTGTTTCCTTTCTCTAGTATCCTTTCATCTCTTTTTTGAACATTTTTGTTTCATTAAATCTATTTCTTCTCAATACACATACAGTTTCTTTAAGATCGTCTCATTTCTACTTCTCTACTAGAAAGGATCAGAGAGTGCTTATTCAAGTTTGGAAAGAGATTTGATTGTGACGGTGCGAGGTTGTTCTTTGGGTTCAAAGCTACGGACTCGCTTTTGCAGCCTCCGGTGTATGGATGCATTATCCTGATAAAACAACACACAGTTAAGTTTCACATTTTTTACCTTAGATGCCAAAATAGATAAGCCATTAGACTTTTCGGGAGGCAAACCTTTCGAATCACAGACAGCAAAAGGAATCACCTTTCTAGCTGATGGGGTAAGAGTGTTTGCCTTCGTCGGAGGAGTCGTTAGATGTCTATATTTCTTGACAGTCGTTTAATTACTGGCTGATTGTTGTTTAACCCACAACTTTACGATGGCCACAAATCGCTCCCCCCAGTCACCTGGATCCACTTTAAAACGACGTATATTCTCACTAGAGATGATCACACGAGAGTGTTTCTGATCTTTTCTGAAACCCAACGATCTGAAAACTGTCGTGCTCTGTTCATTCCTGGCACTGTTCTTAGCTCTATCTCATTAGGAATGCCTAATATAGTATTGTATTGGCCATATGGCTTGTTCTTAACCATACCATGTATTTTATCAAAAGCTTCATGATCCTCTAGTATCTTTAAGGCTGTCTCTTCTTTACTTGAACTTGACTGCCCATATCCTGACAGGGGCAAGGGAATGATCATCAGTATCTTCACATACCATGTATGTATGGATGGCTCCCGCATTTAGCCTTTTGATTTGGAGATACTTGAAGACAGCTAATTGTAGGCCTTCAGCAGTTCAGCTCACGTATCACACTCACGTTTGTCCATCTTCGAAGATCACTGATCCATGCTATTAAACACACTTGTCATATAGCGAAGCAATTTTCCATTGATTGCCAATTGGTTGAATTAATGAGTGATCGAGAGAGTGAGTAAAGTTTTACGCCGCACTCAGCAATATTCCAGCTATATGTCGGGGATCTGTACATAATCGAGTCTGGACCAGACAATCAAGTGATCAACAGCATGAGCATCGACCTGTGCAATTGGGATACGATGACCTGTGTCAACCAAGTCAGCAAGCCTGACCACCCGATCCCGTTAGTCGCCTCTCACGACAAGCATGGGTTACTGAAGATCAATTCTAAACCGGATCTTCACGGGTCGGTTGAATTACTTTTATGACATCGTGCAATGTCCACAGCTACAAAAATAAATATCACTCTGTGCTGGCTTTGTTAAGCATATACATTGTATGTGTCCATGTCGAGTAGGATACTGAGGAATTCAGTATTTGATACATTCTGTAATCTATCAAGAGCTTTTAAAAAAATGTCTTTAATGATTTCAGTATTACATATGGATTATGATATATTTCAAAAGATAACACCCTAAGGTTTGCCTTTGGCACTCTTGATCGGAACATTGTGTGAACATAATTCCGGATCTTCGTATATTGTGAATTGCAGCTATTAGTCCATGATTTTATACCATACTCATCATATGTGTCAGATTCAGTTGTTGGGGGTAATTACGTTCCAATAGCCTTATATGCATAAACGTTAGTCGTTGCAGAAGGTTTACTTGTTTCACATTATGTTCTCATTGTGTTCATTCTGTGTGAGAATAAGCTCCATAACAACATATGCATATTTATTGATGACTCAAGCACTTGCATATATTTATATCTTACGAGCCCTTATCTACTCAAAGAATTTTCATTGTCAGTTAGCAATAAACTGGGAGTGATCATATCAAACCTTTGCCTTTTCAACAGCAAATCCCCTGATGTCCCCGTCAACAAGAGATCAAGATCGGCCTTTGTTTCAAACAAACAGGGGTAAACACGAATGCTATCTTTTTCTCACGTATTTTACATGAAATTGCTGGTGAATATATGACCTGGTCCTCTCTATTAGTAACCTTCTCAATACTGAGTGTAAGGGGACCAGTAAAATTACGAAAAGGGTAAAGAAATAATGACGCCGCCACGCAACTATCAATATAACTTAAATAAATGTTCAATGCGAAGACTCTTTCTAATTTTAAACAAAACTATGACTCTACAATACATTTATGAACGCCTTTAAAATGTATTAAATCTGGTGCATCGATAAGCAGATAAACCAGATTAAGAAAGTATTTCCATACATTCTTCCTCATCAAACTGCATACCGAAATTGAATTCAGAAATATAAAAAAAGAATGGAATTTAATTTGGATAATAGTGAGGACATTAAATAAAA
This sequence comes from Haliotis rubra, assembly GCF_003918875.1. Lineage (NCBI taxonomy): Eukaryota > Metazoa > Mollusca > Gastropoda > Lepetellida > Haliotidae > Haliotis > Haliotis rubra. Next base: position 152,740 of record NW_025765869.1, read on the forward strand.
TATTTTCTTTTACACATGATACAAGATCATGATATCGCTGCCAGTACTGATAATATCAATTTTCAGATGCTAAACATAAACCTCATTCCTGCCTAGAAACATTGTGAAATATGTTTAATCATGTCTGGACAACGGTTGGTTGTTGGGTTTTTGTGTGTGTGTGTTGCGAATCTCTGAGATAATTTCAATACCTGGGCGAAGCCGGGATGACTCTGAGCCTTCCAGTTTTGAAGCAGATATCGCTTACCAGCAGTGATTAGAAGACAATGGAAAGATTGGTCAATAATAGATTAAAATGGTACTAAGAAACAAATAAGCTGATTAGAAATGATAGAAGCACTGTTGACCATTGTCTGGATAGGAAACGTTTGTTAAAATTGCTATAATCAATAAATAAAATACCGTAACCATATTATCAGAAAATATGGAGAGGGGGGGGGATGTCCACGATGTGTGTGCTTAGTCTATCCGAAGTTCCAGATGTTGTTGATGGATCATCATTTGTCGATGACTTTGATAAATCATGTACATGTAAAGATGTTTTTACACCTGCTCACGATTGAGGGACAACTCCCCAGGAAGGCTGTACATTGACACAATATTAACGTCATGGCACGTCATTTTATAACGTTAGGTCACAACGTAATGTCCGCGTTGCAAATTTACGTTGAGGAAACGTTATGCGTTGGGCTCCTCACAACGTTATAACAATGTTTCTTACATTTTGGTGTCACGAAGGTTTCTGGAAAACTTTTTCACTTTGAGATTCTGTCTTCACTATTCAGCTACAGCTTCAGAATACACACGACCAAAACAAAAAAGTAACTTGACGAGTGATAATAATAATAATAATAATAATACAGTAGATTTGTTATGCGCCAAAAACTCTAAGCACTTAGTGCCTGCTCATAGCGCTACACAAAATTAAAATACACTGCAGTAGAGATATATTTACACTGGTAATTCAATCTTTATAGAACTTTTGGAAGAGGTGAGTCTTTAGGTAGCTTATATAGATTGTCAATGATTGGGATTACTTTATTGCCTTGGTCCATAGCTGTTCCATAACATGAGTTAAGAATATTATGTCAACCGTACAAATCATTGCCTTTGCGTTTTCGTATTCGGCAAAACCTCTCTTGGCATACACTAAGGAACTAGTGTAATGAGAATGCTCAGGAAGCAATGGGGCGAAAGCAAAAGATTACTGACCTCTGTGAAACACGTTGGGCAAGTCGTGCGGGTTCACTATCCACTTCCAAAGTATCATTCGATGTTATAGTTGAACGTTTGAGTGCCCTTGATCAAGATAGCGACTCTAGAGCAAGGTCCCTTAGATGCTCCATTCAATCTTTTGACTTCATCATTAGCCTTGTTGCTCAACACATAATCCAGTACACAGTTCAGTTATCTCTCGTGTTGCAGTCTCCGACCATGACCTTATTCGTGCATCAAACGAGGCCTCTGTTGTCATCAGCAGTTTGAGACAGAGTCATGATGATGAGTCTGTATGGGAGGAACTTTTCAGTAAGGCATCTGATATGGCAAGCAAATACGACATTATTCCTACAAAGCCAAAACGTGTGAGCCGTCAAACGATGCGCGACAATGGCCTGCATCCACACCTGAAGTCTACTAGAAGAGGAATCTTTTTTACCCTTTGCTGGATCATATGGCACAGCAATTAGAGACAGGCTTATCTGTCCCAGTGGCCGATTCGAAGCTCAGAACTTTGTACCTACTTCGGTCCATAATATGACCGAGGAAATGGGTAGGCGAAGATTCGCACAGTTCACTGAGCTGAAAGAGACTGACTGACTGAGTTTGGTTTTACGCCGCTTTTAGCAATATTCCAGCAACATCACGGCGGGGGACACCAGAAATGGGCTTCACACATTGTACCCATGTGGGGATTCGAACCCGGGTCTTCGGCGTGACGAGCCAACGCTTTAACCATTAGGCTACCCACCCCGAGCTGAAAGAGAACTCACATGAGCAACAAACGGTAGAAATCAGGCAATGGCAATCACGTTGGCAAGATGTTCCAGCAAAGGAGAAACCATCGTGTTTGTTAACACTGGACTTCGCAAAAAAACCATGTTTATCCAAATATCCATGTTGCCCTCAAAACACTTGTGACAATGCCAGTGTCTTCGGCAACTGCTGAGCGTTCCTTTAGTGCATCTCAGGTCAAAACATATCTCAGGTCAACAATGGTAACGGAACGGCTTAATGCACTTGCACTACGGATTTGATGTCAACTTTGATAAGGTGGAATGATTTTGCAGAAAGGAAAACCCGCAAAATTGCTAGCATTCTCTTCAAGTAGAATTGATGCATACAGTAACTGATGCTAGCAGTTCTGTCCCTGGCTGTTTCAAACAATTTCATAGTTGATTTAGCTCTTCTTGTTTTGTTCCCTTTACAACGTTCATGTATTTCTGAGAGTTCCGGTTTTATTGTTTTGTGGTTTATTGCACGTGTACTTTATGGGTCCAGTTGCCCTGATATGGTGTTTGAAATAGTTACAAATTGTTTCACTGCGTTATGACTTTTCCAGATAATGTTTGTTAGAACCTGCTCGTTTGGTTCGCCTGATGTTTTAGTAAGTTTGCGGTAGTCGTTCATCAAAACTTTAAGCTGTGCTTACAACTGAAATTTTCCTAGGTGCGCCCTGCATATATCTCAATCATGTCTGCCAGAGCAGTGTGATTAACACACTTATATCACAAAGTAGGAATCTTGTCTTGGACTCGCGCTTGGACTGGAAGCCAGTGTAGGGAGGTTAGCACAAGTGTTATATGTGCACAAGTCTTAGTTGGGGTCGGGATCCGTGCTGCAGTGTTTTTGACACGTTGGAGTTTGGCAAGCTATTCCTGGCTTAGATTTCCCAACAAGCTATAACAATACAATACAAGTGTTCTTGCTGGCATATGCGCCATATCATTAGGGAGAAGATATCTAATGGAACCAATATTCCTGAGATGAAAATAGCAAGTGTAACAGATTTAAGATATGTGATCATCCATTGATAGATTATTGTCAAAGACAACACCAAGGTTCTTGACACAATCAGAAACTGTAATTTTCAGCAAGAAGAGCCTCCGTTTTGCTGTCATTTAGTTTCAGCTTGTGTATAGTCATCCAGGACTTGATGCTGTCAGTGCACACTTCTATTTCAGTCACGGATCAACTGGTATGTAACAACGAAAGCATAACGTTGTGACAACGTTGTGACAATGTGAAATTGTTAGCTGGGTCTTGTTTTGTCTATGATTGGTCACAACATGATAACTGTTCAACAAACGTTTCCTCAATCACAAAACGTATTATATTTGCGTTCATTTCAATATATACTACTCACACTTTGCTAAGGATCACAAAAATTCACAACTTTACTTTGAAACTGTATCCATTTAAAACTGGATGAATAATAATGTGGTAACCTCTCTCTAGGCAAACAGCAACTTTAATCTAACCTTATGCACTTGGTACATGAGTAACCATAAAAATGGTTTTCATGGCACCAATCCACCATTTTGCAAATCATGGAACGAGTTATTGACAAATAAACAACATATGTCAATAGCAGGTATGGGATCCACAAGATGCAATGACATACTGAAGCCTAGGACCCATGCTTACAATAAGCTTAGGTATTTAAACCAAATTTGTCCCCACATAATAGTTTTCTGTTGAATCCATGATTTGATCCTCAGCAGAGTGTGAATAGTATAAATCACACAGGGACAGGGACTTACATTTCGGGACAAGTCTGCTAGATCTGAAAGCATATTTTGGGAATAATCCATGATTACCATTTTACTTTCTTGTATAGCAGATATCTTTCTGAAGGTTTATTACAGCTGTTTCTAAATCTAAGTGGGCACGAGAATAGTCAACATTCCTTCAGTTGTTTAAATCTCTTCGTTCTAAATCTGAAAATGGTTCATCCTGACAAAGCCAGCATGAAGTAAACTTAAACAACTAGATTCCAAATATGATCAACATCTAAGAGTCTTTCTTTGATCTTTCATGGTATCTCCTTCTGGCAGTCTGCAGGATGAGGCGGATGAGCCGTTTCTTAAAGAGCGTCGCATGAAGCTGTCTTTACAGTTAACAGGGTTATATTCCAATGAGTCAAACCCTGCTTATAACTATATATTTAATCCCCTTTATTAGGATCTTGGCAATATAAAGTCATCAAAGGAACCCTTCCAAGAAATGATAAAATACAGATAATCGTATCAAATCTAAAGTCGTACTTGACTGATTACTGTAAATGCTGCAGTGTTTCAACATAGAGCCTCATCAGACCATCCCACAAACTGTTTAACAATGGAGTGTCAATTAGCAACAGAATTGCAAATATAATCATCAGCAAAAGAAACTCGTACACCATTTGTAATGTTAAGAGCGTGAGTTGCAGATGATATTACATGTGAGGTTGACAATTTCTAGTTAAGTTTTTAGTCTTGTGAATCATCATATTTGAATTACTGAATCTGACTAAGACAGGGTAAGGCTTCCGGCATCCTCCCAGCGGAGTAACTTGCTCCTAGTGTTTCGCGAGATCTTAACCTTTCCAGAAGATTAACACCATAGATGGTGGAATAAGCTGATCGGTTAGTTATAGGCTAAAGGTTAGTTATCTTATGCAGGATAAACATTTGTTACTGATAACAACGTGCCAGTATCTTTGCTACACAATTCATAGTCTTCTCCAAGAATCTTTAGAACCGACTGTACGACCACAACAACAGTGCTAGTTGTCCTGGAAGGTCAAGCAGACATCTAACTCGCAGTGGGTGTTAATTTGAATTCGTTACTGATATAATACCCACGCGATGCTGTCATTTATTTCCTATGTTTGAGAATTGCAGCGACTTCCTTGCAGTTTTGGCTAAGCATATTGGATTTGATCAGATGCACACCCGAAACTGAAGGCTTGGTACTAATTTCATTATTGCAGTATGTGCACTTCAGCTTTCTAAACTGCTTGCAGAGATAACAGTACTAAAATTAACTTTGCAAGACAAGACGTAGACTTTCCGAAAATATACAAAAGCAAGGGTTTTTTTTGCTTGCATGACGCAGTAATGTCCCATCGCAACATTGGTGCTAACTTGAACATTAATCACACGGTTATTTGTCGACTGGTGATCGACCACCGGTGACGTGAAGCATCGTCCATGCCTGGAACAACGAGGAAGACATATAAAGACCATTGATCATGATGAGCGTGGTGGTTTTCAAAGCATATGTAACAACATGTAGTGCTACCCATGTGTATAGATTAGAAATCGTAATCAGGTCTCATATCGGAATGTTCATTTCTGAACCTGATTTACCATCCTCGATAATCTCCAGGGCATACGTTCCGATAAATCTCCACTGCTACGGCTCGGCCCGATCATTCTTTTACCTCCCTTTGCTGGCTTTTTATCCAAGCAGGTGTCTTCGCAGGGAGGTTGAGCGTACCAATCACAAGGCTTCTATTATAACTCCCTTCCGCTTCTATTATCTAACCGATTAAACTTGGCAACACAATTGTTGCAGAGGTACCCCTTGAAAGAGGTAGAAGGAGTTTTTGCATATATTCTTTGAAGGATTCGGACCTGTCAATTTTGTCCGTATGATTTTTTCCCTAAATCTGGGTCGCTAAGCGAGCAAACCTTCGAAGCTGCGGTGCACGCAATGTGCAATACAGCGTACCCACTGCATACAGTGGACTACGATGTGTATGAGTTTTAAAATACCATTCACTGAAGCCAAAAGGACATGTCAACGTATTTTACAAATATACTACTACTGTAAAACACAAGCAGAATACGACATGCAAATAATACGTCTGACCAAATGTAAGACTTTGTTTAGTAAAGCAAATACTAAACGATGATCTTCGCTGAACGTGATCTCTTCACAAACTTGTATCTCCTGCTCTCTAAGCGCGGGTTGGATTCTGTACAACCGGCATACAGTATGTTGTTTGGATATCAATTTACCTGAAGGAATCAATCAAGTTATCCTTTTAACACGTGTTCATTGTATCACATTTAGTTACAATCAGCTTATCTGTGAGAGGTTTTGATAACGTAAAAAAGTTCGCCTTTCTTTTTTGACATCCTCAAGCGAGAGAAAACTGGACAAGCCATGCCAAGGGAGGAATAACACTAAGTATACTAAGTATTCCCTTGTTTCCACGGGGTGGAGTTGATGGTCATGATCACCAAGGAAACAGTAGTAGAGTTAAGCTGACACATACACACAGAAACTCTCCACGCAAGTGTCATATAAGTATGCCAATATCTCCAGAAGCTTGGTATCATCGTACATAAGTCGCTGTGGGAGGAGTGTTTAGAAACGTAGTCGGAAGGACACAGCTTCAGATGTGGTCAAGTCAACTTAGTTGACATGCAAACCAAAAAAGGATGGCGGCTACCGATTCTTTCTACATTCGCAAGAATATCTCACCACGTTTCTCGTTATTCGACGTTTGAAGACTGCAGCTAAAGTCGCTTATGACCTTTCACTCATATTTTTTACACAAGCAAATGAAACAAATGATTAACAAACATTTGCACTTGTTTTAAAGGGTTGAGATGCAATAGTGCATGTCACAGCCACAAACGCCGTGTAAACTGTGACTGAACTGCGCGGTGACGTGATTCAGATACTACACTCTGTCAAAAAAGAAACGCAACCCATGTCTTCACATATAAGAGACTTCGTAGAATAAAGGTATTGTTTGCAAATGTAATTTGTGTGAGTATATCATGTACGTCGTTCATGAACGTAAGCGTTCGAACACACCGATTAGCATTCATAGGGATCTTTTATTGTCTCATTTCTTCACCATGCATGAAGTTTTCATGGTGACTACGCCAAAAGCCAAATGCACGTGCAAATTATGGAAATGACAGTTAATATTGGGGTATTTAAAATCCCGTGTGAATTCGCATCTGACTCCATCATTCGTCGCGGAAAATCAAAATCGAAAATGCCGAGTTTGAGTGCTGCAGATAGAAATATCGCCATTGGCCGGAGAAAGTTTCGGAAGGGTTGCACGACACTTCAGTGTACACAAAACAACGATTTCCCGACTTTGGAACCGTTTCAATCAATTCAATTTGAAGTGGTAGGCCCAGAATCACTACGCCAGCTCAAGATCGGTTTATCCGGCTCCATCACCTACGTAATCGGCAAGCCATACCGACTGACACAGCAACACAAGTGCCGGGTGTGAGGAGAGTGTCAGCACAAACGATCAGGAACCGTCTGCGAGAGGCCGGTCTACCAGCAAGAAGACCACTTGTTGGACCTGTACTACGCCTCCTACGACTCAGGTGGTGTAACAACGTTAGCATGTGGACCCTGAGAAACTGGAGGCGTGTCTGGTTTAGTGACGAATCACGTTTTCTGTTACAACGTCATGACGGAAGACAGCGGGTCTATAAACGACGAAATGAACGTTGGACACCAAACTGCGTTATACAAGTGGACTGATTTGTTGGCGAAAGCGTCATGGTTTGGGGAACCATGTCACACAACCAAAGATCCGACTTGGTGATCATTTGTGGCAATCTGACAGCTCAACGCTACATCATCCAAACAGTGAATTTCTTACATAATTCTAACGTAAATGTGTTGCCATGGCCCTCCAGATCCCAAGACCTCAACCCCATAGAGCATCTGTGGGATTTTCTTGACAGACGTGTACGTCAACATAGACCGCCGCCGCAGACGCTCGAACAACTAGCCGTTGCACTAAAGGAGGAGTGGAGACCAATCCCTCAGGAAAGAATCCGACGTCTGATCCTTTCAGGAGGTGCCGTGTAGTGATTGCAGCTCGTGGTGCCCATACGAGGTACTAAGAAAGACGCCCCCTTGTGACAAACCAGTCTCATTGAGGGGACGGTTAAGATAATTATCTTAAACTTGAATATCTAGACTATCATTATGTCAAATGTCACTGTTTTGTCTTCTAAAATAAATGCGTTGTACAATCTACAAAGTACACGGGTTGCGTTTCTTTTTGACAGAGTGTATATATCTGCAAATTCCACTGCTTGATATGTGTTTTTATTTAGACAGAGAAGTTTGGTTGTTGTTTATTACAGTTTATTCACTTAATAATATAGTTTACCTTTTTAAAAACAAAACATGTAAAACAATTTCAATTTCGTGCACTGGATAGAAGAATTACCAGCTCGCTGCGTGAAATGAGCAAGCTGGTTGTCCATATTGTGAAATATTTGGAGAAGTATTTTTCATTCACAACTATTGCCCATATCATACAATGAGCAGTATTGTTTAAAAGAAGCACCATTTGGGTGTGAAATAATGGAAACACAGTCATCCCACAGCAGGCATCAGAGAGTTCTTGTGTAAAGGACATATTCTTAAGCGATTATTGCCTCCTCGAACTGTTGCATTGTTTAAGCAGCATTTCGATATTTTAGTTTTAACACCAGAAATCGTAGAAAGCTTCTACGATTTGGAATTTAATTCTGGCAGGTCGATCTGTAATGAACATTTAGTTTCATATATTGTACTCACTGATAGAATACGTGATCATGAACGTAAGGAGCAAACATATCGACCTAGGTCACAGATGATGTGTAATTTCAGTTTTAAGTTTTAGACTCATCTGTCATTGTTTATATAATTAGTTCGTACAACCTTTTAAGTATTGCTTGGCGCTTATGAAAGGTATATGTTAGTTCATGGTTACTCTGGGATTTGCTTATTACATTGTCAAATCTGGTAGAACATATTAAGAAAAAATAGATACAAGTCATTTTAATGACAAATTGGAAACCTCGGCAACCAGTCAATGGCATAATGTCCAGAGTTACTTAACAAGCTCAAACACAACATGCTTGTCATTAAAGCCAGTGTCACGTCTGTGTCATGTCAGTTTATACATCAGATGAAAACCTAAGCCCATGATACGATTTCCCATATAATAGATTTGTTCACCAACTGAACAATTTAATGTCAGTCTTGATTGCCTTACGTCTTTATAACGACGAAATAACCCATTTCTGAAGACACGTGTTTTTAAACATACCAGTCCAATATGCGCTCATCTAATGAATCCAAAAGACGTTATCGGCTGATCTAAAAGAAATGCAAATCTAGCGTCAAATCTAATAATAAAGTACTTTTGATGGATTCCTCTTCGACCTAAGATTGTCACATGTCTCAGTTGATTCCAATGTTCTATTTTTATTGAATGTCCTACCCAGGTAATTTCCTAATACAATAGAACAGTTGATGTCACATTTCGTTTGAAGTCAGTACAAAGACATAACATGCGCTTGAGAACATTTCTCTTTTTTTCGGTATTTCTTAAACTCCATACCCTTTGATTATCTGTAGTGTTTTGTTACAATCTTAAATGTAAGACTTACTCTTAATCTAAAACCTTTAACATGAAGGGCTATGTATGTAAAATGCGTAGCTCCAATGTATTTTTTTCACATCAAGAGGTCTCTATCGTCTATTGTGAGAAACAACGTTATAAACCAGGTTTACTGGGTACGTTTTACACTATTTACATTCGTCTGTGGTTTAATATGGACATGGTCTCTACAGCATACAGGTCGTATGCCCAACACGGGATCAATAAACACTACACTACAAAACAAAGGATCGTGCTGTCTATTTGAATGCTTTCGGCATGAAGTTGGCTTATGTGTTTTCCCATCCCTTTTCTGAAACATCTTTACAAATATTGCAAATAATATGTATTTGAGTAAGAAACTCAAACAGCTAAATTAAACACTTCCACTTCCACATTCTGCTCAGGTTTTATCCTACTCAGTCACATATGAACCAGTTGGCAAGCTACATTCATGACCTAAAGAAACACTTGAGACAAAATAGTCATTAGACAGTATTTTACAAATAACGTTAATACAGTCGAAAATGCGTGTTATGCTGCTTTTGCGTATTTTTTCGATATCATTGTTTATTTCATATAAAAACTACACCTTTGAAACATATGATCATCGTTATTGTCAAATTATTAGTTTGCACTGTATCGACTGCAACAAACACCGGGTGTCGTCAATGTAAGTACACACAATTGGAAGATGCCATCATTGGTCGTGGTTCTTAGATTTGTATAGCTTCAGTTCTTCTTTGGAACACTATGTGCCATGCTTCTGTATATGTGTATATGAGTCATGTGTATTAGGCATTACTATTTTCCACGCTGTACAGCTAATACTCCTATCTTAAACTACAAAAAGTATAATTCATGCCGGGTATGAAAACAGCATTTAAAATCAACAAAACCCTCTGAAATATAGAAAACTTCTTTTTAGTGAAGACAGGTAAAAGCAACAGGTATAGCTGATAAATGTATTGAGAAAAACGGATTAAGTACATATGTGGCGTTTTCGAAAAAAAAACATTTCTTGTGAATAATAACGAAAGTGTGTATATCTACATATCGCATACTTTACATTTTGCTACAGTGGAATATACTGAGTCAAAAAAGAAACTTCACATTCTTTCTTCAGGGCACTATAAAAGAACAAGAGATGGTAAGATGGTTAAATTGTTGTGATTTCATTGCTGAGATCTGTGTGATGTACTCGATACACTGAAAGTGCCATAATCAGTTCCATTAGGCTACACCGCCGTTCCAAAACATGGGTATACAGAATGTCAAGTCACAATATGGACGTCGAGAATGGAGATTGGCAGCCCGCAACCGATTTCGAATGGTCTGTGAGGACAGTCGACCTCTAAACATCTCAGCCCTGGTTCGTGTAGCCGGCAGAAATCTGTCACGTAGGTGACGTAGGACGATTTGACGGTCTTCTGCTCGTGACGTCACACGTGGACGACCCGACCTTGGGCGATCAGAAGTGGTGCCAGTTTGTTGTAGACGACCTCGCAAGTCATACACAGTACGACGGCTGCATCCCATTGCTCTTGCGACGTCAATAACTGATCTTCCCGCTTGCAACATGCCAACGGCACGTTCACGTTGCACATTTGACAATCGTGGCATTTCAAGTACCGTTAAAACTGTGGTTTAAAAGTGTGTTTTCAATTCTTGAGGCCAATGCAAACACGTGCATATAAAGAAAACTTCGATGCGAAGATCACGTGATCTACTGCACGTGCAAAACCTGATTTGGCACTAACGTCATTTTAACGACGAATGGATGGGTTTGAGTGGGTTTTGCTAACGTTTTTCTAGAGTCGAAAGATAGGGATCCCATTTCGGATACATAGATGTATCATCCGAGAAAAATTATTCATTATTTTTCAAATTACATTTTGTGAAGTTACCTGTCTTGACTCAGTATATATCGAGTTTTACAAGGCTAGGCAGTAAGCTGATGAAGCCAGTGAGTTAGACAAAGGAGGTCGCGGAAGCCATCCACATCAAACGCCAAAAGGCCACCATCAACCGAGACCAAGGATATTTTATTCCATCCGCTTATGGTGCACTCCTCCACCAAGCCCAGTCTACTGTATAAACTCTGCTGTATAAACATCTCATTACTTGTACATCATTGGCTTCCACGCCTTTCAATTGTCTATCTCACTGGCTTCATCAGCTTACTGCCTAGCCACTTAACAAGTGATTTCTGCAGGTGTACAAGCAATAAATATATAAAATATGAGTCCAGATATTTCTTCGTTGTCAAATCTCCTTTATAAATATATATATATATATATATATACACACATCCCCCCTCTTCATGTTCCATTTATGCTTGACAACGGTACAAGAATCTGTATCGAAACGTCGCACTCACGAATAATAGAAGTTTGTTCTATATTGTACTTCCCAATTTCTAAACTGCCACTCAAAGAAGTTACTTTAGTATAGTATTCAACTGAATAATATGTCTCAAGGTAACAGTAAATTAAAAGTGACAAGCCTTACAAAGAAGTATAGTCAGTGATGACATCAACAAATACTGTGGGTTTGTCGCCAGGTTGCGTTCCACACATATATACATTTACTAGTACAGAGCAGACGTTACTAAATATTTACACAACAACTTTTTTGTGCCAACCAAATCAGGAAACGCGATTGTCTGTCTGGTCTGTTAGGTGATTGCCTAGTTGTTTACAGACCGCCTGCTTGTTTACAGACCGCCGTCGTCGCTTGGCAGGAGTACAGCTGGGGGAGTCATGCATCCAACTCAACTTCAGCAACTTGAGTGAGCGCTGGGTGAAAGCAACAGGGCAGGACAAGCTAACCCCGGCGGCGGAGACCAACTGTCATTACTTGTTTTCAGAGATCCATATTTACAATTTTCATCGTTAATTTGATTTAAACAATATTTTATTTCCATTAATGTTTACATTTTTCATATTACACGACATAACAAAATGGAAATAGGATTAGCAAACAGGCCATATGGCCTATGTCAATGCTTCTCCGCATATAGTTATATCTTGACAAAATTCTATGGAGCAGACATTAGGACATTAATGAATGAATCAAGACAAAATACAAATAAAGAAAATAAAATAAAGAACAAGATACCAAGTGCATTTTATGTTTATAGGTTGTTACTTGAATTCCGTAAAGCGGTTAGTTTCAGTTATGTAATCCTGAACCGATTTAAACAGTATTTTATTTCCATTAATGTTTACATTTTTCATAGTACACAACATAAGAAAATGGAAATAGGATCAGCAAACAGGCCATATGGCCTATGTCAATGCTTCTCCGCATATAATTCATTATTACCTTGACTTAATTCTATGGAGCAGACATTAGGACATTAATGAATGAATCAAAACACAATAAAAATAAAGAAAAGAAAATAAAGAACAAGATACCAAGTGCATTTTATGTTTATAGGTTGTTACTTGAATTCCGTAAAGCGGTTAGTTTCAGTTATATAATTCTGTACGGATTTTATTAGGTTTTCATTGTCTAGAGGAGATAAGTCGTCATTGCCGTGAAGTATGGTATATATGCTGAGGTGGTTAAGGACAAAGTATTTGTCGGGTCTAAACTGGGCATAGCGGGGACATAACAGAAAAAAATGGATAGCATCTTCTCTGTTGTGGCCACATGAACAAGTGGGATCATCAATCAGGAATCTGTCAAATAAGTGTGCTTTTAAATCACTACAACCTAGCCTAATTCTGGATAGGATCACTTGGTATTGTCGCTGGCCATAACTAGCAATGTATATAAAATTTGAAGAAATCTGAATATCTGTGGAAATCAATTGTTTAAACCTAGATAGGGAATCTACATTTCTGATATTGATATCAAGTGCATTCCATGCTTTAACAACAGAAGGCAGGAAAGATCGGTTATACTGGGATAAGCGCCCAGCATTTGTCTGGAAGTCGTTGGAGTTACGAAGGTTATATCCTGTTATGCTGGAGATACTAGATGGGACCCATAATGATAGGTATTTAGGAGTCAGCCCATTGACCATTTTGTAATATATACATAATTTATGATAATGTCGCCTGTCAGACAATGAGCAATAACCCGTTTCCCTGTAAAGCTTTTCGTGACTAGTTCCTCGTACTGCTCCACATATTGTTCGAAGAGCATCCAAGTGTAGGTTTTCTAGCATTTTTACTTGTTCTTTGTTACAATTATCCCAAATGTTATCGCAGTAGTCAAATATGGGTAAGATAAAAGATTTGTACATAATTTCAAGCGTTCTTCGATTTAACCTGTATTTTAGACTACGCAAGCAATTAATTAGTGGGCTCACTTTACGGACAAGATAATCAATATGTTTGTGCCACTTTCCATCTTCCTGAAGAACCAGCCCTAGGTGTTTATGATCACTTACTTCAGGTATAAGAACATCATTCATTCGAAGAGGTAATTTAGGACTAGAATTAATTATAGTCGAAAATAGCATGGCTTCAGTTTTGGTAGGACTAAATTTCACTTGCCATTTATCAGCCCAGTCTGTTATACGTTCTAAGTCACTATTCAGTATAGCGGTTGAGAATTCAGGGTCTTCAATAATTACATATAAGGAAGTATCATCCACCAAAAGTTTAATATTACTCGTTATCTCGTGAGTCAAGTCATTGATATAAACGAGGAATAACAGAAGTCCTAAAACTGAGCCCTGAGGAACTCAAGCTAGAACAGGTTTATAATTTGACATGTAGCCATTAATTACTACAGCTTGTTTCCTATTACTAAGGTAGCTCCCAAACCAATCCAAAAGATTACCGCTTATCCCTGTTGACTTTAATTTTACTAGTAAACCCTCGTGCCAAACACGATCAAATGCTTTGCTAATATCGCAGAATATAGCACGAACTTCCTTTCCATAATCCATTGCTTTGGAAATCACATGGTATAATTCAGTTAACTGATAAACAGTTGAATCTCCAGGTTTGAATCCCGATTGTGAGGTGGTTATAATATCATTATCCAAGAAAAAATTATAAACATGCTTAAATACACATTTTTCAAATACCTTAGAAAGAGAACATGTCAAGGCAACTGGTCTATAATTATTGCAATCAAAAACACTACCTTTTTTATGGATTGGAACAACAACAGATTGTTTCCATTGACAAGGAAAACAGGAAAGATGGGAGCGCACAGAGATACAGCTAATTTTTTTAAAAGCAAGTTACCAATATTATCTGGACCTTTAGCTTTGTTAGTATTAAAGTTTAATAAAATGTCATGCACTTCATTTTCGGACAAGAGCAAGTCATTAAGTTTATTTGCAGGCTCATGTAACTGCAAGTTTCCTTACCGGTAAATTTCTCTTTTTAGCATTTTTATGCATACGATTTCTTTTCCTCATTAGCTTACGCAAGTGGCCATTCATCCAACAGCAATCCCCCGGTCTAACGACAATCTCTTTATGGGGTATGTACTGATCTATCAAATGTAATAATTTTGAAGTAAATAGTGAAACAGATATGTCAATATCACTGTGGTCAGTAATATTTCCCCAATCAGTAGCAGCAATGCAATCACTCAAGCCATCATAATCTGCGTGGATATAATCGTATACAATTCGCTTATAAGATTCCTTACGTGGCTTTCCAAACTTGAGGGAGACAAATACTGGACTATGATCACTGCATATTGGAGGGGGAACACTTGATTTATGTACAATGCTATAAACAGAAGTAAAGATAAGATCAAGCAAAGAAATAGTGGTATCTGTTACGCGTGTAGGTTCAAAACGAGTTGTGTTAAGTTGTAAAACAATTGCAAGTATTCAATTTTGTCATTGCGTCTGTTGAGTATATTAGCGTTAAAGTCACCTGCAACAATCATTTTAGTGTTTTTATCCGCAGCTTTCGCGAATGATTCATCAATCAGATCCCAGTAATAGTTCCTGAGGTCCGCTCTATAGAATGTACCAATCAGCAATTTATTATTGTTTACAATCACCTCAATTCATACGGCTTCTAAGTTTGGGAGATCAAGATCGGCAACATAAGTAAAATACAGATGATCTTTTACCTATACTGCTACCCCTCCTCCCCTTGTAGGCCTATCTTTACGAATCGGTGGATGGAAACCCGGTATCACAATTTCGTCGTTTGAAATGTCAGGGTGTAACCAAGTTTCGCATAAGCAAATGATATCATTATTACCATATTCTGCAACTATTAAGTCAACCTTATTCTTTAAACTCCTTACGTTCAAATGTACGATAGTGAACAAAGGTCCCGGGTGTGGGTGAATAGTCCCTGAGCATAGCAGGAGGATTGATATTGTTAAAAAGTAACGAACCCCTAGACATAAGTATAGAACTATACAAAAGCACAAGAACTTATCAAAACGGCGTCGGTTTCTATCGTAAAGAATAAGTGCAAAAAGCCCAACTGCCATTCGATACTGGCATATATCAACCCCCATTATCTTGACTAATAAACTGTATAAACAATACATAGTGGGGGACAGTGGGCAGTGCAATATTCATCTCATATATGTGTAAGCAAAAAGATAGAAAACCATGTTCAAACTGTGTGGATTGTAGAGCATATTTTCTAAAGCAAATAGTATCTTGCAGTAGAAAAATACAAAAACCGTAAAAGTAAACAACAGTTTTGCATGCCCCTGTGACATACAGACACAACTGGTTCCGGTATATTGAATTATTCATAACTATCATATAATATTAATAGTAAAGTCAAAGTTGCAAATAAAATGTCACTCGGAGTGTGGTATGTGTCAGTATAAAAGTCAAGTACACAAATTACATTACACCAAAAACAAATAAATGGCGCTGGTATCGTTATTTTCCCTTCTGTGCTCTGTGGACTCTATATCGGCGGAATAATCGTGACTGTTTGTCTCACTCGAGTTCATCTTGGTCTCCACGGTTACCGAGAAAATTAATCAAAATCAAAATCATCATTTGACGATATTTCGTTTCATTTTACCATTGGCCATGGCAGTTTTAGAATCTTTGAATAGCATTTAGAATGTCTAGAAGTTTTCACGAATATAAGATGTTAAAATAAAAGCACTTTCAATATGGAGCTAAACAGTAAACAATCTCATGTTGAACATGTTTATGTGCGGAACATAGCTAAAGGTATCCCTCCTTTTTTTATTGGTTCCCAGGATTACAATGTCATATGTAGAACAGTGATGTACAGACAGATGGATGATGTACAGGTATTATGTCAATATCATGTTAATACACATATATAAGTCAATAAAAGAGAAATATGACCTCAGGTAAATTGTATACATTTTAAATTCATCAAAGTACTGGGAAGAGAAGACCCCATTTATGATTGAAATCTTCTATTTTATTATTTCTTTTGCATATATGGTTTTCCACAAAGAATATTTTTCAAAGTTTTTATAAATAGAGCTATGTTTGGATGCGTATTTTTAATACTGCATACGTAAATGTTTTTTTAGGGAGGTACTTAGTTGAACTGACATGATGCTGCTGATATTGTCCATTTCACAGAGACATAAAGTATGTGGTTTAGAGGCTGGATGTAGAGAGGCAACTACTGAACAGCTAGTCACCCTGAAGTTTGTGTAGAAACTCATGGAAAGGCAAATGAAAGCCGTAAGCGTGTAATAGAACACAGTGAACACTTCAATAAACACAAACATTGAAGTCAGTTCTTTGCTTTGTTTGGGATTTTACACCAACAAAGGATTATTTGTATAAAGCTGCTGGTCAGCAAGATCCGTTTTACTGTTTAAGAGGACATGTCATATCATGCTATGTATATATATTTCATTTGTCCCTGTAAATGATGTGAATCAAAGAGTTTGCCATCAGGCTGTGTTTCACTGTTATTCACAGGCTAGACTTCCATACAGCAGCACCTGGTGACTGAAGTGATCTTGTAAGTCATCCTGGAATATCAAGAAGGAAGAAGATGTACTGTCCCCCATGATTAATTTTGTATTAAAAAGATTTTGACTTGGTTGACACATGTCATCGTATCCCAATTGCGTAGATCGATGCTCATGCTGTTGATCACAGGGTTGCCCGGTCCAGACTCGATTATTTACAGACCACCTCCATATAGCTGGAATATTGCGGAGTGCGGCGTTAAACAACAACAAAATCACATGCGGCTCAAATCATATACATATGTACTGTCCACATTCTCCTTTCTCATTCTATCAAGGGGATGTTTTGGGGAAAGGAAATTCCTTCCACTTTGTATTCCAAATTAGATAACATTCCGAGAAGAACTTTCTTTTCTGACAAATGCAAGTACTAAGAGAATAAAATATGACTGCTGTATCTTGTTCAGTTATTAACTGAATTATATTTAATCTGCTTTGGTTCATTTGATATGATCTATTATATTACATAATTTACTATTTTATTCCAACTGATTAACACATTATTTCATAAGAGTGGAAATGCCTCCGCGATAGCGTGATAACAGGAGTAGACATTAGTACACCTGAATGATTTCTGAGTTGTGTATAACTGTAACATTTCCATATACATATCCTTATCTATTTAAGCATTGGAATTATACTAATGATCTGCAACTTGATATCTTCTTGACGTTGTCTACAGCAAGCCTAAATATATCTAATAACATCAATCAGTGCTTTTCAATGCAAAGTTGCCTTTTTTATACATGTTCTAACTGCATCAAATTACTATTTGAACATAATTCAATGTATTATGTCATACCGCTTGATTAAACAAAGCTGAGATGGGCCTATCCATCGATACCCTTGCCTTGTTATAAAGTGGGTACCTTTGTGTAGATATCTATGCTTGTATTGATTCATTTGCTATTTCTTTCTGTATTTCTTCAGAACTGCATTATCTGAATATAATCTGAGTTGCAAGGATTATCTCGTCGTGAGGTCAAATCCTAAACTATTATGTTAAAAAGTGCCCACAATCTTCTAATGTTTCTAATGTCCATAAAACCGATTTTCTTTGTAGGCCGGAAAATTACAGTCAGGAATTCCTCTAAACTATATCATCCAAATTATGTGGTGAAGTGTTTCAAAGCAACACTTTCGTGCTACCTTCCACAGTTTCTGAGAGACGGGCATGTAATACGTAATCGCTCTAACACTTTCACAGACCAATCTTTGGACTGTTTGCTGTTGGCGCCTTTGGCAAGTATGTGACTGTCTGGATGTTCAACCCACTGAATGTCCAATCTCGTTTAGTACGAAAGCGTCCAGTTAGCTCATGACAATTAGTTTGCATTTAGGATAGCCTGTGTGGTACTGAGTAGTATGTGAGTGAATATAACTCTCACGCAGTGTCACTTATGGGATGGGAACTGCTTCTAATCTGTGAGAAAGCCCATGGGTAACCCTTGTGGTACAGTTACTGTACAAGAAGTGCAATTTACATATTAATAATTCGTTTTAGATATTCATGTTTCAAGTTACCATTGTAAATGTGTCAAAGTAGAGATTATTGGTTATATATTTGCACAAATTTAGTTTAAAAAAGAAAGCAGTCCTCTAACAAATGTTATCAATTTATGCGAAATGAAACTTTGCGGCATGTGATAGTACCCATTTGACTTGGCCGTATCATTACGTTAGCGTGCAGTGTACTGTTAGTTAGTTACATTGACGCTGAACATGCATGACAAAAGGAGCAACACGTTCCACGACTAGCCAGGAAGAAATATTGTGTAAAATACTAAACTGTAAAATCTTATTTAATACCATGGTAATATTCATGAATATTTAAGAACTGCAATCTATCATAGCGAATTATCTAACGAAAAACATTACATTATACAATACAAATTCTCATTCAAGAACTGTTTTATCCATTTTACCACAAAACGAGAAAAGAATTTTGGAGAGGTTATCACATTTCTGTGGCAAGGTTAGAATGTATGTGTGAGAGTTACTCATGGTAAGAACTGTGGCTGGTAACTGAAGAGAGCGTGGTCAGTGTATGAGAAACTCTCATTATATCTTAGCCATTTCTTAGGTTATGTTTTGTTTTAACGAATTCTTACTTTTTCTCACTACAAAATTTATCTACTTCTTCAAATAACTGAGGCGAAAAATATGTCCATAATCGCCATATGAATCTCGATTTTCCCCTGGAAACAGATTCCAGTAGGTTTAAAAGGCAAAATAGCTGTCCAAACGTTATGAATGAATCACTGAACAGCCAGCAATTATATCAGGTGTTTGTGAAAACTGACGTCAGTACCCGCCACTCACACAATCCTATGAAACAGTAACCTCACATCACACAACAGTGTGGGAAAGCTGGACGGAAAGGAGATTCCCACTATTTCATAAACACGTGTTTATGGATCTCTGCCAAATACTCATGATACCAGTTTGGGCAAAAAGGTGAGAGTATTTGTCACAAACACACGCAAAGGAACATCAACTAGAAGCAAGCTGAAACATATATGGTGAAAGTTCAGAAAGAGAATTGCATCGGAAATATCCCCCATGTACTCTATTCAATGACACGTAAAATGCTGTATTAGATTGTGTACCTTGATTTGTTGTGCATGGGTTGGTGTAGTGGTACGTCTTGCCAAATGAGCTAATTCTCCAAACACTCCATGATATCAGCTTTTTCACAAATGCTGCCGTGGGTTTAAAGTCACTTCTTCATGAAAATGACCTAATTTGATCCGACACAACCGAATTTGATAACTGAACTTTGAAATTTACGAAATTAGACACGACGGACAGGCACACTTTTACGCCATCATTCTCTCGAAGTAAGTTAATCAGAAAGAGATTATATATATCTCCCCGCTGGCATCACATATTTCCGTGACCCTTACAGTGTTGTAACCATCCTGCAGCAGTGTTCTGTCTTCAGACCAATGTCAGTGCCAGCTACAGATGGGAATATATCTGCATCACCATGTCAGAGTTCCATGTAGGCTGGGGGCCTGGTCCCCGCTATTCAGCCATATATGACGTCAACAGGTTTACAACTGTATAACGTTCTGTAGTCATTTCATCCAGCACTGACATGTGTTCTTGGTGGCAAAATATTATATCCAGGTACATACACAACTTATTACCCAATACAGCTCAATGTAATATTTTGTATTTCCCAACATATCACTTGTCACTATGGTTACCGTTATAGCCGCTGTACGCTCCTCCACGTCCCTGTTGTAATGGTATAGATACCAGCATGCGAGACCCTGAATGTGTGCATTGTATCTGTAACCCTAAACATTCACAATATTTAAGATTGCTTCATCCAAATGATCCTCGGATGAAATTGAAAACAGGAAAGCAATTTAGAATAGAAAATACCAAAAAAAGATATTCAGATTTAACGCTTCAAAACACATTGTAATAACAAGTCTTGATTAAGAGGCCAGTGTTATCGACCGAACACAGAACCCATGATCATATCGAATTCACGTTTCACAATAATTTGTTCCTCAACGCGCATCTCTAATCTTGCAAAATTTTGTATTTTCATACCCTTATATCAAAGCAATCTTTCATAACCTTACTCCAGGTAGTCAGTTTCGGGATGTGATTCAACGGGAGGTCTTCAACAATGCCTAAAACCCTCTTCTTTGAAATATTGAATGTAATAGATGAAATCAGAATGCAGGGGATGATGTGATTGCAGACGATTGTGTGACGTTTTGGGTACATTTTCCGTTCGGGGTTTGCCATATAATAAGTCACAGTAGACGCTCTCAATCGGGGCTCCTTTCCGCTTGTCTCTTCACGCACTACATATTGTGAACTGGTATGCAGGATAGCCATGTCAAGCGAAGATCCTGGCGAGATGAATCAACACCTTACCAGGATCGTATGAACATTGTACAGTGAATATGATCAATTGTCGGTGGGCTCGTTTACCAAACCAAGTTTAGAGTTGAGAAATCATTCCAACTATTTTCGTATAGAACGACAGATTTGCTTTTGAAAGAAAGCCATGTGCATGCATGTTTTTGAGGATATTGTCAGAGCAGCAAGACCTTATGTAAGCTTCCTGGTTCCTGTATATTTATTAATTAAATAGGCATTATGCTTCCAATAAACCAGGGTTCAGGGAAGACACCATTACTTGGAAACAGATGTGTGGCATAAGTCTATGTTAGGGTATAGGAGGTACAACAGTCGTAGCGCTACGATAGCTTTGTGAAACCAAGCCTAGCTACCTAAGAAAACTTTCCCACTGTGCAGAAAAACGCAGAAAAGTCCACATCAATCGTGGAAATAGCAACATAAACATATTACCTCGCTACTGAAACAGTAAAAACAGAAACGAAAGACTATGAAACTGCAACATTTTGACCTTTGACCTCTACTGCGAATGCGCGTTACGATCCGAGCTTCTTCAAAATTTCCAAGCAACCGTGAATCGCCTTGCGTAGAAAAAGTATTGAATATGTCGAAATAATTGCTGTCAATCACTTAATATGAATGGAAAGTAAACTAAACAAGTTGCACACAAGTACGATTATGATAAATGCCAAATAACACAAGAGAAATACTTTAAAAAGCTTGTAACTTTTGTCCAAGCTGGAAAAAGACAACATACGGTGGAGGCTTCCTCTTCCATGCGCGCATGCGCAAAATCGAAGTTGCAGGCTCTTCGGGTTTGTTCCAGTTTTAGCGATTTAAAGTTGCTGTTTTTACTGTTTCAGTAGAGTGGTATTATGTTTATGTTGCTATTTCCACGATTAATGTGGGCTTTTCAGCGTTTTTTTCTGTACAGTGGGAAAGATTTCTTTTGTAGGCCTGGAAACGAGGCCCGGGATTTTACTTACGTTGAAAATGGTCGTTCGCTGGCTAATTACCTTATAACAACACGAAGACCATCCGACTTGCAGCCAATGGTTCATCTATACTGGACTCGATGTCTGACCACTCCGGTCTTATCTGTGATACTAACGCATCTGGTATACCAAACGTGTGTGAGATGCATGGTGGATGCGAGATTTTGAGTCGGTTTCAGGATGTAAATTGTCACTGGAATTGGGACACACGGCAACAAATTAAACTTAACCATGTGGCCAAGTTTATAGAGATCACATACAATCTGGATGGCTACCTATATTGGACGATCAGTTGTGTATTGTTTAATTGCAACATTAAACATTTTCGGAATTTGCCCGGATGTGATGAAAGACCAGAATACATATCATTCACAGATCTTTAACGCTGGACCATACTGCTCTGTGACGTCTTATGGCGAAAGACGAATACATTTCTATTAGTTTCCGGCCTGTAAACACGAGAAGTTACCAGTGAATGTCTGGACACAACAATACCAGTAGCCATGGCTGCTTGACTGATAATGTCCATCAAGAAAAAGAAGGAGCGTGATAACATTGTTCTCTCGCAGTACTTCCGATGTCACATAACGACGAAATCCGATGGCAAGAAAACGTCCATAAAACGTCGGTTTTTCGTAGAATGGACATATACAAAAAGGCGTTATCGTGTTTGCAATGTCATAACGTTTATCTGAGCAGGAACGTCATATAAGTCTAACCCTGCATATAATATTGTGTCTTCAATCCTCTCTATGAGGATTTGTACAACAAAAAGCCTTCTCTTGTTCCATATTTTGGGCTAAGAATTAAACCATTCATTTCTGCTGCCGGCATTGAGCTGGAAAATATATCTCCTTCCCGCCTTATCTCTTCTCTTCCTTGGCAATTAGTGAGACCAGAAGTTGACCTAACACTGACAATGTTTAAAAAATCAAACACCAATGAAGTACAATATAAACAAGAATATAATCAATTAAAAAGTAAAAATAATACATACAGATCCGTATTTACAGACGGGTCAAAGGACGATGGCGCAGTGGCTTATCGATTACCAGATCACAGCTCAATTTTTACAGCCGAAGCAAATGCCATATTAACAGCCTTAAAATATATTAAAAATCACCCTAAATGCAAACAATATAGAATCTTTTCAGACTCTTTTTCGTGCCTTCAGGCTATTAAAAGTCTTTCTTGTAAACATCCACTTTTATTAGAAATTATTGAATTGTATAATGATCTTGCTACTGGCCAATTCGACATTGTCCTTTGTTGGTTACCCAGCCACGTTGGCATTTCTGGGAACACCATGGCCGATCTTGCTGCTAAAGCAGTACTCTATGACACCACTTCTTATTCCATACTCTGATTACAAAGCTCTGATTAGATCGTACATCCGTGATCTGATGCAGAAGAAGTGGGACACCCAAGTAGGTATAAACAAATTACATGAAATAAAATCCTATATTGGTTACACGTACTTGGGTTGTCAGTCCAGATTTGAAGAGGTCATCATACGACGATGTCGTATTGGCCACAGAAGATACATTCATGCCTACCTATTGGAAGGTGAGGATCCTCCGTTTTGTATCCCTTGTGATGAGAGAACCATATTTTTCAATGTAAAAACAGTAAAGGACCTTTTTAATCAAGTTAATTATCATTTAATCATTGATTTTTTAAAAAAGGTAGATTTGTTAAATGAAGTTTGATATATGTTTTGTAAATAGATACAGTTTTATAATTGGTAGCTCAGATTATCAACTTAGCTTGTTAGTGGCTGTATCCTCAAAGGGGGTTGAGGTAGCTTATAATTATTGTCCTCCTGAGAGGGTACGTAAGTCCCAAAACTTTCAAAGTAAAATGTAAATTTACCACATTTTAATCGTAGTATTTTTGTTCTTTTAACTGCCGGCTAAATTTTCCTACAATCGCCAGCGGCTCAAGGGATGGTGTAAATCCAGCTAGGGCCCATGCAGGTAGCAAAAGTAATGTAAGTCCCCATGGATTCTAGGATGGTAATGTGCCTTCACTTGTTGGCGATCTATAACCCGTGTTGTCTTCTTTAATTGGGATGTTTTAGCTTTGCTCGCTAGCTTTATATTCATATCTGTGATTTTCTAGTATTTTAACTGAACATCGTTGACAGGTTTTAATCTTTAAAATGCTTTCACTTTATATTGTATAACTTTTTTCGTCACGATATGGCTGTGATATTGCCGATGTGACGTTAAATATTAACTCACTCACTCACTGACTGAGCAGGAACGTACGTTAGATAAGCATAACATATCTGTAAATGTATTGGTAAAATCGGTATCACTGACACTTCTCGTGATCCCATCTCCATGGCAGGTAACTCAGGATGGAGCCGTGTTCGGAAACTTGAACATCGAGAACGTTACAAAGACAATATGAACGCCTTCGATAGAGTTAACTGAAATTGGCTCGGTAAAACCTTATGAAGCTTGGTATAATTGGACAATTTTATCATGCACTTAAATTAGTGTGTGAGAATAACAATTCATGTATTTGTACAAATGGAAACTTCACCAATTTCCCCATATTTCCAAAGCGTTAAACCATGTTCTTTTTTCATCAATGATTGGGCTCATTAAATTTACGATTTAAACAGGTAAGGAGTCATGCTTAGTTTGTCTTTTGGCACAGCGCAAATCACAGAGAACGAACACTCTTTCCGTTAATGCAGGATTGTGCTAAGAGTATGTCAGGTGGAGATTACAAATGGTTTGTTGAAATAACATTGTTAACTATAAACTGCCTTCTGTTGCTGATTCTTGCGTTAGATTGTGCATATAAATGCCTTGGCATCACAGGCCCTCGTGTCTTTGCGAGGATTAATTATTTAATAAATATTGTTTTTGAGATGACCCCGACTCAAAATGCTTCACAGTACAATACATCATGACAAGGCCGGACACTTCGGTGCACCCCACCCTAATGCTTTGCCGATCGCTACGCTACCATCGCATGCAATCAATTAAAACTTAATGGAAACATAATCATGAATGATTGGCCTATCGAACACCACCTAGGGCCCATACAGGTAGCAAAAGTAATGTAAGTCCCCATGGATTCTAGTATGGTAATGTGCCTTCACTTGTTGGCGATCTATAACCCGTGTTGTCTTCTTTAATTGGGATGTTTTAGCTTTGCTCGCTAGCTTTATATTCATATCTGTGATTTTCTAGTATTTTAACTGAACATCGTTGACAGGTTTTAATCTTTAAAATGCTTTCACTTTATATTGTATAACTTTTTTCGTCACGATATGGCTGAGATATTGCCGATGTGACGTTAAATATTAACTCACTCACTCACTGACTGAGCAGGAACGTACGTTAGATAAGCATAACATATCTGTAAATGTATTGGTAAAATCGGTATCACTGACACTTCTCGTGATCCCATCTCCATGGCAGGTAACTCAGGATGGAGCCGTGTTCGGAAACTTGAACATCGAGAACGTTACAAAGACAATATGAACGCCTTCGATAGAGTTAACTGAAATTGTCTCCGGTAAAACCTTATGAAGCTTGGTATAATTGGACAATTTTATCATGCACTTAAATTAGTGTGTGAGAATAACAATTCATGTATTTGTACAAATGGAAACTTCACCAATTTCCCCATATTTCCAAAGCGTTAAACCATGTTCTTTTTTCATCAATGATTGGGCTCATTAAATTTACGATTTAAACAGGTAAGGAGTCATGCTTAGTTTGTCTTTTGGCACAGCGCAAATCACAGAGAACGAACACTCTTTCCGTTAATGCAGGATTGTGCTAAGAGTATGTCAGGTGGAGATTACAAATGGTTTGTTGAAATAACATTGTTAACTATAAACTACCTTCTGTTGCTGATTCTTGCGCTAGATTGTGCATATAAATGCCTTGGCATCACAGGCCCTCGTGTCTTTGCGAGGATTAATTATTTAATAAATATTGTTTTTGAGATGACCCCGACTCAAAATGCTTCACAGTACAATACATCATGACAAGGCCGGACACTTCGGTGCACCCCACCCTAATGCTTTGCCGATCGCTACGCTACCATCGCATGCAATCAATTAAAACTTAATGGAAACATAATCATGAATGATTGGCCTATCGAACACCACCTAGGGCCCATACAGGTAGCAAAAGTAATGTAAGTCCCCATGGATTCTAGTATGGTAATGTGCCTTCACTTGTTGGCGATCTATAACCCGTGTTGTCTTCTTTAATTGGGATGTTTTAGCTTTGCTCGCTAGCTTTATATTCATATCTGTGATTTTCTAGTATTTTAACTGAACATCGTTGACAGGTTTTAATCTTTAAAATGCTTTCACTTTATATTGTATAACTTTTTTCGTCACGATATGGCTGAGATATTGCCGATGTGACGTTAAATATTAACTCACTCACTCACTGACTGAGCAGGAACGTACGTTAGATAAGCATAACATATCTGTAAATGTATTGGTAAAATCGGTATCACTGACACTTCTCGTGATCCCATCTCCATGGCAGGTAACTCAGGATGGAGCCGTGTTCGGAAACTTGAACATCGAGAACGTTACAAAGACAATATGAACGCCTTCGATAGAGTTAACTGAAATTGTCTCCGGTAAAACCTTATGAAGCTTGGTATAATTGGACAATTTTATCATGCACTTAAATTAGTGTGTGAGAATAACAATTCATGTATTTGTACAAATGGAAACTTCACCAATTTCCCCATATTTCCAAAGCGTTAAACCATGTTCTTTTTTCATCAATGATTGGGCTCATTAAATTTACGATTTAAACAGGTAAGGAGTCATGCTTAGTTTGTCTTTTGGCACAGCGCAAATCACAGAGAACGAACACTCTTTCCGTTAATGCAGGATTGTGCTAAGAGTATGTCAGGTGGAGATTACAAATGGTTTGTTGAAATAACATTGTTAACTATAAACTACCTTCTGTTGCTGATTCTTGCGTTAGATTGTGCATATAAATGCCTTGGCATCACAGGCCCTCATGTCTTTGCGAGGATTAATTATTTAATAAATATTGTTTTTGAGATGACCCCGACTCAAAATGCTTCACAGTACAATACATCATGACAAGGCCGGACACTTCGGTGCACCCCACCCTAATGCTTTGCCGATCGCTACGCTACCATCGCATGCAATCAATTAAAACTTAATCGAAACATAATCATGAATGATTGGCCTATCGAACACCACTCATGACACCTACCAATTCTTTATTGTTATTTCTGCAAGTCGATTGAACCCCGATTTTGACTCTCAACTAAACGATCTTGACACAAATGGTTGACGATATATCCGCACAAAACGGTGGTGTGGTCGAATCAAGCCTTCTGGTTGGTCAACGCTGCTAAATCTGAACATTCTTAATAAATTCTCGGGAAGTTTTACTTTCATCTACTGATTGACTTGGAAAGAAATGTAAGATTTTTTTTCCAGCAATGGCTTCTCAAAAGAAAGCATCATTAGTAAGTGTCTCCTTAACAAACATCAACCAACCAGAGGGTTTGCGTCGACCACACCCCCGTTTTGTGCGGATATCTCGTCAGCCATTTGTGTCAAGATCGTTTAGTTGGCAGTGTTCAACCTGCAGAATTACCAGTATTGTCATATCTGGGCAATGCGATAAATAAAATTTTAATCACCTACAGTTGCTTGTCCATGACATTTACAACGAGTTTGACTTCCAGAATTATAATAACAGACTTCCTCTGATTCCGGAAAACTTGATGGAGATGAGTTAAGGTCAGTTTGTTGTTGAACACAGCACTATTCCAATATTCCAGCTATATTAGAGTTCTGTAAATATACGATCAGTGATCAACAGCATGAACATTGATCTACGCAACTGGGATACGATGACATGTGTCATGGGTTACTGAAGATCAATTGTAACCCGAATCTTCATGGGTTGATGAGTTGAGGACTTCATATGGATACCCTAATGTGATATTCTGGATAGATCGTAATGTGTGCTTGCTAAGTTACGTTGTTACACACTTCCTCTAGAAATTGAAGAAATCGATGTTGACGCCCCGCAACTGGTCTTTACGTACTTGAATTGTAATTTTGTGAGAAAGAAACTCACAATTTGATCAACTGAGAATTATATTCTTCTCAGATATGAATTCAGCGAAAAAGCGTCTTTATTGTACAACCCCTTCAGGAATATGTCTCCCACTGACCCAGTTGTCTTTAAACTGTTTGGGATACATAAGGTCCATCTCCCGCCGTAACTGTATCCTCCATGTATAGACGGAGGAAGAACTTCACCTGAATACTTACCCACAACCGGCCTGGGGCTTTATGTCCCATTATCCTAATGATCGTACTGTGTAACTTAAAACTAATGTTAGTGACAAGAACTAAAACTACCATTGCTTCTTTGGAAAAAAACACGTTTGCATTTGTATCCTATATCATATGTCTAGGGACTTATATGTAAATAGTCATTTATCTTTCTTACTAGTCTATATCCTAATGTATTTACTTTTCGTATGTGTCTCATAAACCATTTCACAACTCACAATTTTACCATATATGTTGATTTTTTTTCAATATATATAGGTATGTATTTCTGTATGTGGGAGATGACGGTGAGTTGTTTGGCACAATGTTAAACTACATTCTGGTCTGACCTGATATCTTCTCATAATTAGTTGAATATGTTCACATTGAATGGCAGTAGTAAACAAGCTGACACTTTGAGATAATCATTATAATTATGTACCATCCATACTACAGACTTTGTTATCTTTGGCATCACCCATTGCTGCTAACACTTAAGCTTCAGAAACCTAGCTGTCTAATATTGTCCTGAGAGAAATGCTTGACAGATATAGAACAATAAACTATCATTTCCATCGAGACTTTCATCTCTTGAAATATACATAAGCCTTTCTATATCTAGGTCATCTTCAGCTCTTCCTAAATCAAAATATTTTACTAGTTTCCAGACAGTTTTCGGACAGTCTCTGTTCTCGTAGGAAGGGATTTTTGAGATATTTCTTATATGATTTATTTTTACTTTTGTAGAGTTGAATATACAAGTACCAACTCGTCCAAACGAAACTGTGTTTATTGTTTTGCTCTTAAATCGCCCATATTGACATTTTCTCTTTTGATTAAGTTTTCGCGCTTTTGGCAATTTTTATCAAACAAGGGCAGGTACCGTTTATCCTTTTTATGACGACGGTTGCGTTTCTTTCAAACAAATCGTTTTTGGTTTGGAAAGTGTTCAGCAGTATTGTACAAAGTATGTTTAATGTAATTGTCATATCGCTTATGAAGGCAGTTTGTCTACATTACACATGGATGCTTTCAACAAGTGTGTGTGCCTGTCACGTTGTCAAAGTTTATCTACAACCTGATGCAAAACACTTGTATCTTAAATCATAGTGTAACCCATGTTACATTTGGGAATATATTTTCGAACCCACACCCTCAGACTCAGGCACCTAATCGCCAGCACAAAAAGTCAGCCATCTGACCCACTCAGTCACAGCTTTTAATGACAGCACTCACGAAATCATCAATATATACGCATGTTTTATCATTGATAAACAATTCTAAAACTACCATCTACATCTGAAAAGCAGTTGATAGAGTCACAGCCCTAGCCCAATTACACGTGAATTTGCTGCTTTCCAGTACAGTAACAAGGCGGACAGTTACAACAGCAAACTTGCGTACATAGTGATATCAGTTCGAACCTATAACTATTAGACCCAGAATCAGTTTCACGTATTTCAACATACAGATTCTGGTGAACTGCAAATATTTTTCACCAGATCTGCATTTTCTCTTGTTCATGTAGACAACAGTCTGAAAGGTCTGTTGCGTCCATGTCAGGTGTCCCTGTTTCCGTAAAATAACGTTAAGGCTATTACTTATCTTAATAAAATTTAGATTAAGAAGTTTGGCAACAATTTTTTAAGGATAGCACAGTTGATAATACTGTCTGTATGTACACTCTCCCCAGAAAGGAACGCATATGTGTCTTTTCACGAATTTATTCTGCTAACTTCAAAGTGAGCCAAATTTCCCAGTATAAAAGATCAAATGTCTGTTAACATCTATAACTTATAAAAAGCCCAATGATTAAAGGCGTTCATTCCCAGCTGGTCGTTGTCTTCAATGTCTGTCACCCTGAGCCACCAAAACTGCTCTACACCGTCTCAGCAAGGGCTGAAAAAATCTTTGAATTCTGGCCCTTTCCTCTTGCAATGCCCGCGACAGTTGATCTAACGTCTGGGGCGCCGGCTGATGTTCACGTACGCGTCGGCCGAGGTCATCCCACAAATTCTCGATGGGGTTGAGTTTGGGCGATTTGGAAGGTCATGGGAACACTGTAAGTTTGTCATTCTGAAAATACTGAATAGAGGCATGGACTCTGTGAGGCCTGGTGTTATCTTTCTTGGAATAACTCCCTCTGACAGCAAAGTTAGAGCTCTACATGTAGGATATCTCCCCCAACCCCTCTCCTATGAGTCGCGGCATAACGATATTTTTCTCATTTATGCCTTGGTCACATGTACCTAATTTTTCAAAGGCCGCAGGACGGGTTTCCCCGATGTTACAACGTGCGACAGGTTTTCGCCCGCATCGGGGTTACATAGGTGCAGTAGTCACAAAGCCAAGGATGATCGGAAGATACCCTTCCAGTCACTGGAGAAATGGAAGGCTAAAATCGCCTTGTGACTGACCAGTCATCTGGCGGGAATCGGCCGGTCATCCCCTGATACCCGGACGGTATCCTTCCGATGTAAACCAAATCGTTCGGTTCCCGAACAGGCGCCGGTCGATATTTCATATATCAATATAATCTATGCGGAAGAGTATAGTTGCGTGACAGACCGTTTCTTTTCTCTGTCTCTCGAGTGATTCTGTTTTGATGACATTGCTGTCGTCTGCAACAACGTCACTAACAGCAGCCGTGTGTGTGACATTCTTCGTCCACCCCTGAAGAGTAATCCACCACTGTGAAAGTTCTTGGGGCAGCTGCTTAGAGCAGTGACATACAACGGATTGTTAAAATTTGTGTGAATCTTAACAGCTGAAATCGTCCCCAAGAAAATACCTCCTTATTGAAATGAGCAGTGGCTTTGGTGCCAACACCCCCAATCCCCCGCCACCTCCAGCTCTCCCTGCCTGTAGTTTTGGAATTGGTCCTGGTCTCCTCTCTACAAATACATGCGGGAACTTATCATTTTGTCTGTGCTCATAGTTTACAACAATCGATCATAGCATGTCAGGAGTCTTTGTATCCAGTCTATGTACTCTTGCAATGTCTATCACCTTTGTCCATACTTGTTTTCGTCTCTTTTCACTCCTTAAATGATGTCTTTGGCATTTTCGGCTTCTCAGCTAATCCACGAAATAACAGGCTGTCCTTCATATTGCGTGCCTCTAAGTCTATAATAGCTACTTTCATTTCTCTATGTTCCGTTACCAGCGAGTCTTTGTCGTAATTCATCATATACATGTCTATACTCACGCAATCAAGGCCCAATGCGTTCCCCACATTTTATGCGAGGACTTCAACCCATGACGTAGTTATGTTTCTCAGATTATTGTCGATAGTGGCGATTGTGTTCCTTTATTGCACCTTAGTGTTGTACAGAGGCCATATCGTTGCCGTAATCAAAAACGTCAGTGCGTAACTTGAGAAGATGTTAACAACACCCACCGTATCGATATTGAAACATTGATTCGTCTTACACAGTGTCGGAAACACCAACATATCTGTGGAGAGTGTAATTGTTTAACCCAAAACAGTAGGCATTTGGGAATATCGTTGTACGCCTCGTAACTACGTTTTCATGGCAGGTTCATTTTGTTTATAAGTATATATTAGAGCAAGCTGACAAGTGCCACGAGGCTGCAGAACAAAGCGTTAGGCTTATCAAGTCTGTTGCAGACAAGCCCTTTGTGAGAGAAAATCATTTTAACGCGCGAGGTAGGAGGGTGCTTATCAGTTTGAAATTCCAAACCTTGCGTAACATATGATGACATGTGACAACATTTATTTACTGAGTGTTATCAGCTGACATTGTTCCTCTGCCTTAATATGGTGTCAATATTTAGAACTTCTAAAGTACTGTTGGAAATACAAAAAAAACTGTTCTTAGGCTGTTACTATATATCCCTACAATTTTCACAATTGCATATGTCGAAATAACCCACATCGGCCTAACTGGGCGTTTAGTGGGATGCGTAATAGAATATCTAGAAAAGCATGTTTACTCGTAAAATCGCGCGCGCTAAAACGAAAAAAGGATAGCTGCTGAAAACAATAGATCAGACTATAGATGAAAATAAGGTCGCTTAGCCAGGTATGCAAGCTTAACCTACATTTAATGTACATGTATATTAAAACATGTAGTTTTACAATATAACATGGATAATGAATTTCGAAATTTTCTCTTTATTGCTTAAAAGGGAACAACAAGCCAAAATATTCCTTTCAATTCTGATTTGCAAATATATAGTAATATGTAGCAAAAAAATTCAAAATGAGAAAATGAATTGTATTATGCTTACTTGAAGCTCTACTACCAAACATACTTGATCTCCCAAATCCAGGCATAAACACATAAATCAATTTTAATTAAATAAGGAAATTGATAATGTTATGGTATGGACATTGGCATTATTTGTTATGGTAGTGACACAATAATGGTAGTGACATTTTTAATAATAGCCAGTT
This sequence comes from Haliotis rubra, assembly GCF_003918875.1. Classification (NCBI taxonomy): domain Eukaryota; kingdom Metazoa; phylum Mollusca; class Gastropoda; order Lepetellida; family Haliotidae; genus Haliotis; species Haliotis rubra. The sequence goes on from NW_025765869.1 coordinate 185,691, forward strand.
TTATATGTTTACTTTAAAAGATATTTAATGAAATTTGTCAGTCAGATATTTCAGAATGTTTAAAGAATATGTAATAGGCAAAAGATTAACTGAAACTGTAGTTAGGCCGAACTTAGTTTAACAGATATTTCACACTTTCACATATTAACTACATAAATTGTAGATATTAGTGTGGAAAAACAGGTTGTTTTCTATTTCCGACACTACTTTAGCTATGTTTCTGCAAAGGATACATCCAAACATCGAACGTGTTTAACCTTAACTGGGACATCTGCAAGACAATGGATGGTCTGGACGAATTCCTTATCACATCCGACCTGCTCTATTTGTGGGAAGGAAGAACTTGCCAAATTGCTTCAAATTACTTTTTTTGCTGCCGGTTTCCTGTCAATGCAAGTTTCCTATCACGCAGACATCCTCCCATTACAATATTAATCTCACTTTGAAATCATCACAGACATGTCGAGCGTGGCGACAGACAAACATTTGGCTGTCTAAATACAGTAAGTGACTTACTTATGTGGGAAGGGATTTAGACTTTCTGTTGTCTGCCTAATTACTATCTCACTTGAGTCTGTGATCTGTGTAGTAGAAATGACTAAGATGGTATAGTGTATTAACATAGCGTCTAGACTCTACTTGACGGCTGACAGGGGTTCTTATGGCAGCAGACACAAGCTGATTTCACATGAAACGGAAACTGGTACACTTGTATGATATCGCTTGAAAGGTTCCCTTTGTTGGGCAGGTTAGGCCATGCGGCTGTCTTAATTGGAAGCCGTTCAGGCTCTGCTTCTCCTTCTTCAATCAAATAGTTGTGCGTGTCTGAAACTAAACGACTTCATAAGTCTATTTATATTTCTATGGCATTATGCAGATTAGATTGGATGTCTGTGTAGCTTGGGGGTGTTTGGTGTAATCTTTCTTTTGTACAGGATTTACTAATTACACCTTTTACTAACGAATAAAGTTTCAGCGCCAGTAATGATATTTGGGGGCCGTTCAAGCAGTTTCAGAAAATAATGACTCATCGATATCAGACAAACAGTCAAATGTACAAATACACTACTGTAGCCGTATCCCATTTTAACAATTCTGTCTCCGGGAACTCATAACTCATCTTGTTTCATGACTCTATCCTGAAGCAAATTAACTATTGATGCTTCAAGAATGCTTATTGTAATCTCCGGAGATGCACAAATAGTTAAATAAGAAATAACCACTCAACGCCATGTAAGTCAGTAAGTAAGTGGTCCACACTGTGAAAAGTAGGACAAACCTACTCTTACTGTAAACCGAGTCACTTCTGGAGAAACATATTGTGACAGGGTGATCACATCAGGAGAAACATATTACGACGGGGTGATCACCTTAGGAGAAATAAATTGTGACAGGGTGATCAAATTCATGAGAAACATACAGTGACAGGGTGATCACATCAGGAGAAACATATCGTGACAGGGTGATCACCTTAGGAGAAACATACAGTGGCAGGGTGATAACATCAGGAGAAACATACTGTGAAAGGGTGATCACATCAGGAGAAACATACAGTGACAGGGTGATCACATCAGGAGAAACATACAGTGACAGGGTGATCACATCAGGAGAAACATACTGTGACAGGGTGATACAACCAGGAGAAACATATTGTCACAGGGTGATCCCCTTAGGACAAACATGCCGAAACAGGGTGATCACATCAGGAGAAACATACAGTGACAGGGTGATAACACCAGGAGAAATATACAGTGACAGGGTGATAACACCAGGAGAAATATACAGTGACAGTGTGATCACATCAGGGGAAAAATACAGTGACAGGGTGATCACATCAGGAGAAACATACAGTGACAGGGTGATCACATCAGGAGAAACATACAGTGACAGGGTGACACATCAGGAGAAATATACAGTGACAGGGTGATAACACCAGGAGAAATATACAGTGACAGTGTGATCACATCAGGGGAAAAATACAGTGACAGGGTGATCACATCAGGAGAAACATACAGTGACAGGGTGATCACATCAGGAGAAACATACAGTGACAGCGTGATCACATCAGGAGAAACATACAATGAGAGGGTGATCACATCCGGAGAAACATACAGTGACAGGGTGATCATACTGTGACTGGGTGATCACATCAGGAGAAACATACAATGAGAGGGTGATCACATAAAGAGAAACATACAGTGACAGGGTGATCATACTGTGACTGGGTGATCACATCAGGAGAAACATACAGTGACAGGGTGATCACATCAGGAGAAACATACAGTGACAGGGTGCTCACACCAGAAGAAACATACAATGACAGGGTGATAAAATCAGGAGAAACATGCAGTGACAGGGTGATCACATCAGGAGACACATACAGTGACAGGGTGAAAACATGATCACATCAGGAGAAACATACAGTGACAGGGTGATCACATCAGGAGAAACATACAGTGACAGGGTGACCACTTCAGGAGAAACATACAGTGACAGGGTGATCACATCAGGAGAAACATAAAGTGACAGGGTGACCACTTCACTAGAAACCTACATCAACAGGGTGATCACATCAGGAGAAATATACAGTGACAGCGTGACCACATCAGGAGAAATATACAGTGACAGGGTGATCACTTCAGGAGAAACCTACTGTGAGAGGGTGATCACATCAGAAGAAACATACTGTGACAGGGTGATCACATCAGGAGAAACATACTGTCACTGGGTGATCACATCAGGAGAAACATACAGTGACAGGGTGATCACATCAGGAGAAACATACAGTGACAGGGTGATCACATCAGGACAAACATACTGTGACAGGGTGCTCACATCAGGACAAACTAGAGTGACAGGGTGATCATTTTAGGAGAAACGTACTGTGACAGGGTGATCACATCAGGGGAAACATGTTGTGACAGGGTGATCACATCAGGATCAACATACAGTGACAGGGTGATCACATCAGGAGAAAATACAGTGACAGGGTGATCACATCAGGAGAAACATACATTGACAGGGTGATCACATCATGACAAACATGCCGTGACAGGGTGATCACATCAGGAGAAACATACAGTGACAGGGTGATCACATCAGGAGAAACAAACAGTGGCAGGGTGATCACACCAGAAGAAACATGCAGTGACAGGGTGATCACATCAGGAGGACAAAAAGTGACAGGGTGATCACATCAGGAGAATCATACTGTGACAGGGTGATCACATAAGGAGAAACATATAGTGACAGGGTGATCACATCAGGAGAAACATTCAACCCAGGAGTAACATACAGTCTCGTGGTGAACACCTCGGGAGAAACATTCAACCCAGGAGTAACATACAGTCTCGTGGTGAACACCTCGGGAGAAACATTCAACCCAGGAGTAACATACAGTCTCGTGGTGAACACCTCGGGAGAAACATTCAACCCAGGAGTAACATACAGTCTCGTGGTGAACACCTCGGGAGAAACATTCAACCCAGGAGTAACATACAGAACTCTCGGTGAAACATTCAACCCAGGAGTAACATACATTCAACATTCAACCCAGGAGTAGCATACAGTCTCGTGGTGAACACCTCGGGAGAAACATTCAACCCAGGAGTAACATACAGTCTCGTGGTGAACACCTCGGGAGAAACATTCAACCCAGGAGTAACATACAGTCTCGTGGTGAACACCTCGGGAGAAACATTCAACCCAGGAGTAACATACAGTCTCGTGGTGAACACCTCGGGAGAAACATTCAACCCAGGAGTAACATACAGTCTCGTGGTGAACACCTCGGGAGAAACATTCAACCCAGGAGTAACATACAGTCTCGTGGTGAAGACCTCGGGAGAAACATTCAACCCAGGAGTAACATACAGTCTCGTGGTGAAGACCTCGGGAGAAACATTCAACCCAGGAGTAACATACAGTCTCGTGGTGAAGACCCAGGAGGAGAAACATTCAACCCAGGAGTAACATACAGTCTCGTGGTGAAGACCTCGGGAGAAACATTCAACCCAGGAGTAACATACAGTCTCGTGGTGAACACCTCGGGAGAAACATTCAACCCAGGAGTAACATACAGTCTCGCGGTGAACACCTCGGGAGAAACATACAACCCAGGTCTAGCATACAGTCTCGCGGTGAAGACCTCGGGAGAAACATTCAACCCAGGAGTAACATACAGTCTCGTGGTGAACACAGCGGGAGAAACATTCAACCCAGGAGTAGCATACAGTCTCGTGGTGAACACCTCTGGAGAAACATTCAACCCAGGAGTAACATACAGTCTCGTGGTGAACACAGCGGGAGAAACATACAACCCAGGAGTAACATACAGTCTCGCGGTGAAGACCTCGGGAGAAACATTCCCATCAACCGTCCATAAAGAATGTTCTTTTTGTATAATACATTTCAGAGAGATTTAATCTGATCTCTCTTTTAAGACGAAGTTGCAGGTTTCATATTAACTCTAATACAACTCCAATGCTTGTATACATCTGGCGTCGCCATATGTAATAATTACAACGCCATCTTCAGTTTAGGTTATTGTTTTGTGCAATGTTGAAATAATGCTACAAATTGTATCTGAGGTCGTGTTGTACACAGCGTAAACAATATTACTTCCAGGAAACCAGCATGCTACCAATGTCTGCTAATTGAGATTCGTATTCACACAAGTTTACAGAATGAGGCCCTAAATGAAATGATCACAGTTGATGAAAATATATCCAGTGAACAACACGACTGCTGACGCCGAACTAGCCAGTAAACCCTTTCATCTACACCAAGGCTATTGACGAACGTGCAAACACACATGGAAACATACTAATTAAAAGAAGGGTACTGCGTTTGAAGTGGTCAGCAGCAATACGATTCCCGATTGAATTTACACAGCGGAAAAACACTATTTCGGGAAACTGCAGCAAAGGACATGCGGCCATAGGTTTGTCATTAGACATAGACGTGAGACAACTGAGACAGTTCTGTAACATTGCACATAGCCAGCCTGGCGAGACACCTCGTGGCAGTAGCACAAGTAATTGGCTTGGGTAGGTCTGGAAATTCACTCAGATCTTGTACATGATCACAGAATATCAAAAAGGAAAATTTCATGGTTTCAAGGTTTGTTGACAATATGACGTGGTCGTGGAAGACGTGGAATAACGACAGATCGAAGCAACCACAAGTACAAATAAGAGATCATGTCAAGGGTCAACCTTGTTTGATTCACCTCTCCACAGATGACATCACTACCGTTTTGTCTATTTTACATCGGAATGGGTGAAAACTACACTCTCCATTAATAAAATAAAAATTAAATTAAATTACCAGTCATTAAGGATTTTTTAAAAGTAACATGATTGCTTTAAAAGAATCAGTGTACTGTAAATGTTTGGACGTTTGAAATATGAACATATGTACATGTACCTCGATCTGCTTGTACTGGTGCCCGCGTCCTGAACGCACTAGAATCCAGCTCAGTGTAATCCCAAATACGTGATTTGTTTTCAACTGTGCAGATGACCCCTCAGCACAAAGGAATGTCGTTAATAATAGGTACCCTTTTTACGCCCATATTACAATGTATCCATGGTGTTTTAGTTTACAAGTTCGTAACTGTACACTTCAGATGAAGAGCAACATACAAGGAGGAATATTTTATGTAGTACACTTTTAGCGCTCAAGAAGACTCAGTGATCTAAGGGAAGTAACTCCGACAAGCCACGCATTCCGGTGACAGTTCCTGCTGAGGCGTCTAAACTATAATAGTATCACAGTGTTTCTAAATTCCAACAGTTTCCAACAATTACAAGAGGAATGCGAATGCCAATGTATGTCGGAAGTGCCGAGATACTGGTGCAATACATGTCATACGTTAGTCCCAGAAATCATGTTATCTTATGTACAGAACAAGCTTAACTGCACGTAATGTAGAACATTATTATCGAAGACTTGAGTCTTCCTTTCTTAATTTATACTCTAGGATCTAGGAGTCTACAGGTAATCGAACGAGAATTAACAATCCACCAAAGTATTCATCGCTTGACATTCTGCAGACGGACGATGGGATGAAGTCATCCCCAGCTAACTTTAGCGGCAAATACATCGTCTTGAAAGTACTTAGTAAGGTTCTCAAAGTGACAATGCTGTGCCTTATCTGTGAACTACTGTTATAGTTCCCTACCCATGAGCATGCAATGGGATTTCATAAGAGGAACATAGTCTCTGTATACACATCAGTACTGCAGCTCTCAGACCTGCCAGTATGTTTGTCCCAGTACTAACAGCCTTGGTGCACCAATGCCGTGGTTAAATTCCTCAGTTATAAATCCGTCCTAGAGTGTTCATCTGAACCCAACTTTCACTTCAAGCCTTTCCCTGACAATAGCTCTTAGTATATTCCACGAGGAACGATTGACGTGTACAGTTTCCACAGATGACGCATTTTGAATCGAAACGTATCATTTGTTTACTCGACTTTCTGTACAACAAGGAGAGTTCTATGGATATACACCTTCTTTAATATATGAGCGACGTTTCGGTGTAGCTACTAACACCGTTATCAAGCAAATAGTTAGTAGCTACACCGAAACGTCGCTAATATCATATTAAAGATGGTGTATATCCATAGAACTCTCCTTGTTGTTCATCACACCACCTTCTAAATGCCACTTAAACAAGTTGTCGACTTTCTGTGTTTATTCTGTGTTAACAAGTTTAAATGATAAACAAAATGTTCTTCTTCATTAGGCAGATAAATAACATTGCGTTTCATATCTGTTGGGGGCGGTGGGGTAGTCTAGTGGTTAAAACGTTCGCTAGTCACGCCGACGACCCGGGTTTGATTCCCCACATGGGTACAATGTGTGAAGCCCTATTCTGGTGTCCCCCGCCGTGATATTGCTTGAATATTGCTAAAAGCGGCGTAAAACTAAACTCACTCACTCATATCTTTTTTTAACTTACTTTGTTTTAATATTTTCTGTTTCTCGTGTTTGATTAACTTTGTGTTCCTGTATGTTGTCAGTCTTAATGTAATTCAAATCAATAATCTGGTAACTTTTATCAGTTTACGTCACCGCAGCCTACATGTATCAACACGGCTTCAGTAACCCATGCTTGTCGTAAGAGGTGACTAGCGGTGACTAACGGGATCGGGTGGTCAGGGTCGCTGACTAGGTTGACACATGTCATCGTATCCCCATTGAACAGATCGACAGCTCATGCTGTTGATCACTGGATTGTCTGGTCCAGACTCGATTATTTACAGACCGCCGCCATATAGCTGGAATATTGCTGAGTGAAACTCAATCCACTCAGTTATGTATCAACACGGAGGCTGAGCATACATGTGGGTTCAACATTTCTCCATTCAGTTATATATATTAAGAAACTGTTTCAAGTCTTACTTATCTCGGTGACTTATCTGATTTCTCTAGACAAATTTATTTACAAACGAAATATTATTTGAAATGTGCCACTCTATGAAAAACAAGCATCGTGTAAGTAATGTGAGTCGAACATGCATTTTGCAAACAGAACAGTCCCACAGATTACCAATGATTCAAATGTCAACAATTAATTTAAGAATATTTATTGTATCAACAATTTCAACAACAAAAAATATTTTAAAAATATTTAGATGACGTTTTGACACCAAATCATATCTTAAATCGAAAGAAACAAGCAGGTAAACCGTAAACATCAGACCAGTAGTAAACACTGATCTGTAAACACCGATCTCAGAAAGAATATATGTACATATCAGGTGAGAAAAGGCAGGTCAATGTTTTACATTAATAATGTTATTATCATATATTTACAAATATATTCACATTTTATATATATCGCACACCAATAGGAAATATTGCACCTTATACGGTTACCCAATGTGACTGTATTTCTTTTGAAATCTAGAAACAATGTCAAGGCATAAATGTTTGATATATCATCATAGGGCCACACGAGGAGAATATATTATTGAAACATACGTAAACACTACGTTGAGGTGCATACACGGCTTGAAGGATGGTCGCATCTCAGTATTGCACGCAGAAATCCATAAACAAATAATATGCACAAAGACTGTGAAGCGGTTATAAATATAGCAGGCTGTTAATATCGTATTTGCCGCAATGAACCAGTCAAGAGTGCTAAATAAATACAGAATTACAATATGTAGATATATAAACATTTCTATTGGTTACGTTTCCCCGTACTGTCTATCACATGTGTTACTGCCACCTGTGTTTACAACAGTCTCACTCGCTGATTTGTTCCACAATGATGTAGGATGTAGATGATGTCAGGAGACGATGTTGATACAGCTGTTACTGATGAGTCCAATAAAACATAGACGGTGTTGCCTATTGCAGCATGAACGACTATGAATGCAGCCACTAGCTTCAGATGCATCGTTTGGTAATATCCCCGCGACGGTGACATATATTAAACGTGTATTTGGTTGTTATAAACCTACATGTTGCATAATCTGAGACGCAATACCCAAACCAAACTTCATACAAAATGCACAGAGGGGCAAAAGAAAACATACCGATTATTTCTTTGTAATAGGAAATCAAGTGAAAATGCTGTCTACCCAATACTAATTCAAACGTTGTAAAAGGTAACCTGTACATCGGCCATATTGAGTAAAACAAATGGTTCATTGAAGACCGGGTTAATACATTCATTTACAACCATTTTGTAGCAAGGAATTTCAGGGATTTCTTAAGATATCCATCATCAGTTGTGTGTTCGTAATTCTTAACAAGTTTTATAAGAATGCATTTTTTTACCAAAAAAAACGTACGGAAGGGTTCATTGAGTGTCGCGAATACCGTTCATTATTGTACATGCATTATTGCTAACTTAAGAATAATTGCACCTGAACATTATACACATGATAAACCCAGCTGACAGGTAGTGTTTCTTTTGCTCCTCGGTTGAAATACATCCGTTTATATCATTACTACTGACATTCAACGAAAACGGATTAATGTGTAATAACTATTAATATAAAATGTAAGCCGTACCGTGCACACACATCCGCATAATAAGAATATAGCAGTATTTCACAAACCGACTAAACCAGGATCCGCTACTTTCCAACTTGTTGTCCTTCAGCTTGGCTTTATGAGTACGTACAGCGAGCCCCCGACATGTTAAACACACTGTAAAGTGTTGTTTGATGGTTCAGGGATCGTCAAATGTATTAGAATTATGGGAACCATCAACATGAACTAATCCGTAAATACTCAAAAAAACACAAATGTAGAGAGTCCAGTTGTGCGACATATCTCTCCATCTGCAAGATCAGATAGTGCTGGATCTGGACCAACTTGCACAAACCACTTTCATTCTGTTCGCCTATTTCCCCGTCAGGGTTGTTTTCCTCTCTTTGTGACCATCCACTCTTCCTTCCAGCACAAGCCTGGAACGTTCATAAACACGTTGACTATTTTGTAATAATAATGACCGATTAAACAGGACCAGTTCTGTTTGAACCACTGATACAGATCTGTAGAAGGAACAAGGGTACTGCATGTCTTCTGATAATGAGGGAATGGTGTAGAAAACAAATATATATTCAGGTTCACATGGTAATTACTGGCAGAGTTCACCATACATTCAAGTGTATGGGAAACTGTTGACGCTGAAGGTTTGTCTGTATGTCTTCTGGCTATCTTCTGCAGCATAGCAACACTGCATAATAACCGTCTTGTCTTTGTTAGATCCTTGCTTACTGTTCGTTCCATTGTGCTGGAGATCACCATCTTGTTCACTGTCTTCACGAACGTCATGCTGCCTGTTTTTGCACTGCGTGAGCTTTACACTTCGACACTGGAAATACCGAAGTGCTGATGATGGTGTCGTGCGTCTACTCCAGGGTCGATTGGGAAGATGTTCAAATTTTGTTAACCCCACTGAGGCCATCTCTGTCTCTTATGAAGAGGTAGTTGATGGCTATTCACATGTATTGCGAGTGAATGTGAATATTGCATGAGATGCTGTTGTTATTGCTACTCGAACATTTTCTGATCAATGAAGATGTACCGCACCATGTTGTGAGCCAGCAACATTGAAAATAACTGCAACGAACAAGTGATGATATCAAAACAGAGACCAACCTTCAATTTTTACAGGCACTGCAGGAAATAGACATAAGTAATTAATTATTTAAGATCAGACATTATATATCAATTAATCCTCACCAAACCAGCCACATGAAAACACATCAGTAAATGTACAACCAGAAATTATTGGGAACTTAGAGATTGTAATTTTTTAATTTTTTTCACTCATTACTCACGTATTAAATGTGAATATTAGCAGAACATAACTCCAGATTCAAAGACAGGTGAACAGTTAGTATTTTGTCAAGTCACCATGGGCAGCAATGCAGGCTTCAATGCGGCGGAGCATACTACTGATTAAAGAAGTTAGAAAGTCGTGGTCCATGCTGTCCCAATATCGGACCACCTCTTCTTTCATTTCAGCAATATTTGTCAGATTTTTCTTATTGACACTTTCCTTCATAAGTTCCCAAACATTTTCTATTAGATTTAGGTCAGGGCTATAGCTTGGCCAATCTAATAATGTCACATTTTGGGTCCGAAACCAGGCCTGTGAATGCTTTGATCGATGTTTTGGGTCGTTGTTCTGCTGGAAAATCCAAACATTTCCATAGAACACGTGAGCAGATGATGGAAGTAAATATGTCCCTCGAGAATATCTGTGTACCGCTCACTGTTCATATTCCCTTCAAATACACAGAGGGGTGTTGCCCCTAACACAGATATGCCACCCCACACGTTAAATTTCGGACTGTACTTTGGGCGCTGATACAAAGGTTTTTCAGTTTGTTTGGTCCAGAATTTCAGTGTATTAGGAAACAGCCACACAGAACTTTCATCTGAGAAAATCACTTTGTCCCAGTTAAAATTTCTATGCTGTAAGCACCAGTTCATATCCAGCCTTAAGTTTTCTAAACTCCTTCGTTTGTTTTTAGAAACAATAATACCAAGCCGCCTCCTGTCACCGACAGTCAATTTTCTGGGCCTACCTGCGCCTCCCTGGTGCTCAATGCCATATCCATTTGAAATATTTTTCAAAACACGATAAACAGTGGACAAAGGGATGCCTGTTCTACTTGAAAGCACTTTAGCTGATCTGATGTCCTTGTTATAATACTCTAAAATCAACTTCCTCTTCTCTAAATCATCCATACTGAGGATCACTGAAAATGCCGCCTGCTAGCAAGTAAAAAAAGGGGGATAACTCTTCACAAACTAATGAAAAAGGATTAACAGAGTTGTCTCTCTTGAATGAAACCAAGCACTTGATAGCTGGTCAAGGTTGTTTATACTAGAAATCCAATTAAACATATTCCTAAAATTCTCAATAATTTCTGGTCATACTATATGTTTTACTTCTTACTGGCCCCAACAACAACAACATATCAATGTGTGTATACCACTTTACCTCTTCTATATATATATCCAAAACTTCACTACAAATATTCCACTTTACCTCTTCCAAGTCCATATATCAAAACATCAATACAAATACATGTATTCTACCTCCAACAAGTCTACACAGCAACACAACCAATACAAATATTCTACTTTACCTCGAGGAAGCCGACACAGAGGGCTATGAGGCCAATGACGATGAGGTTATCCTTGAATGCAAACATGAGCGACCCTATGCAGCCTTGTGTGAAGACTAGTTGCTCCGCGTATGTGTCCTGTAAATACACATTGATGTTCCAGGCACGCACCATCTTATCAACATTCAAACGTTGGAGACGATAAGTTTATATCCGTCAAATAAGTAAGTTTAAGGCACATAGTTGGTAATTATTAGGGATACAGATAAATGATGAACAGGTTATTCATTAAGCAACTACCTGAGGTGAACGTGTTTGTGTTTTCTCGTGTTCATAACCATCGACTTACTGGGATGTCATACAGTTAAGACCCAAATCTCGAATTTTTCCAACCCTGGGCAGAATTTAAGATTATTATTTTATTTCTGCGAGTGAAGCAGATAGCACTTCGGAACATCGGTATTTACAACGTTCACAGTGCAATCAGAAGATCCCATGTGTACAGGATTCACTCCAGAGACAGGCCATATCAATGACTGTGATAAAGGTTCTGACTTTTGAAAACGTTAGATGAGCAAACCATTGCAGCTGACTGATCTTGAATACCAGCTAGCTGTGAACATGTTGTATTTGTTTCAGACTATTCCTGTAGAAAGATGTAGTAACAGTTCCCCTTGACTTAAAAAAGACTTGTCTTTGGTTCAACTGTTCTTAAAAATTAATGTCCATACAGTACGTGCAATTCCCAAATAAAAGCCCTGGGCTTAATTGTGCTTGTATCTTGAACTTGACTGTCACCATATGTGGGGACTGCATTATATACTGACCAGATACTTGCGGACACCGAAGCCACACTGGGCGGACGTGGGCACCCTGCAGCAGGACCTTGGCACTCCACAACGAGACACGGCCGCCGAGGAACAGTTGTAGTACACGTTCACTTCCCAGTCGGAGTAGCTTGCGGCCCCGCAGCAGTAGAACTGCAAATACACATCAACATGTTAGAAACAGGTAACATGGCAATGTTCACGTAGATTTGCATCTCACAGCTAAATTGGACAACATCCTTAAACAGTTTATGTTAAATTATTATCAATACAGGGCCCACACTGCGAACATGGTAGGAGCTAGGGATATAACATATCACGGATCGTTTAAATACATTGGTTGATTGTTGTCTAACGCCGCACTCAGCATTATTCAAGCGGCGGTCTGTACACAATCGAGTCTGGAGCAGACAATCCAGTGATTAACAGCATGAAATTCAATCTACGCAATTGGGCTACGATGACATGTGTCAACCAAGTCAGCAAGCCTGACCACCCGATCCCGTTAGTCTTCCGGCAAGCATGGGTTGCTGAAGACCAGTTCTAACCCAGATCTTCACGGGCCTTAAATACATTGAAGAAACAGTAACTTTTATTTGTCGTAGTCTCCTTTAGTCAAAAAGATTATTTTCAAATAGCAAATTTAATGTAAATATAATGACCAACCTATGAAGTATCTTATGAAAGATTTACCTGTTTCTGTAGGAAGTCGATGGCGTCCCTGATGTCGTCGTTATCGCCGTAGTGGGTTATGGCGTGCTGCATGTAGTCCATCATGGCTTTTTCAACTTTGTCCATCAGGACGAAGGCCAGGATACCGGCCACCATTTGGACCACGAACACCACCACAATGGTCAGTATGTACTGTGAAATAACAACATCAGGATATTTTAGTCATAGTAGTGTGGGACAACCAAACAAGATCTACTGGTCATTGTGTAGTGTGGGACAACGGAACAAGACCTACTGGTCATTGTATAGTGTGGGACAACGGAACAAGACCTGCTGGTCATTGTGTACTGTGGGACAACGGAACAAGATCTCCTGGTCATTGTATAGTGTGGAACAAAGGAACAAGATCTACTGGTCATTGTATAGTGTGGGACAACGGAAGAAGACCTGCTGGTCATTGTGTAGTGCGGGACAACGGAACAAGATCTACTGGTCATTGTGTAGTGTGGGACAACGGAACAAGATCTGCTGGTCATTGTATATTGTGGGACAACGGAACAAGATCTGCTGGTCATTGTGTAGTGTGGGACAACAGAACAAGACCTACTGGTCATTGGGTAGTGTGGGAAAACGGAACAAGATCTACTGGTCATTGTGTAGTGTGGGACAACGGAACAAGATCTACTGGTCATTGGGTAGTGTGGGAAAACGGAACAAGTGTACTGGTCAACGGAACAAGATCTACTGGTCATTGTGTAGTGTGGGACAACGGAACAAGACTGGTCATTGTGTAGTGTGGGACAAGATCTACTGGTCATTGTGTAGTGTGGGACAACGGAAGAAGATCTACTGGTCATTGTGTAGTGTGGGACAACGGAACAAGATCTACTGGTCATTGTGTAGTGTGGGACAACGGAACAAGACCTACTGGTCATTGTGTAGTGTGGGACAACGGAACAAGATCTGATGGTCATTGTGTTGTGTGGGACAACGGAAGAAGACCTACTGGACATTGTATAGTGTGGGACAACGGAACAAGACCTACTGGTCATTGTGTAGTGTGGGACAACGGAAGAAGATCTACTGGTCATTGTGTATTGTGTAGTGTGGGACAACGGAAGAAGATCTACTGGTCATTGTAGTGTGGGACAACGGAAGAAGACCTACTGGTCATTGTATAGTGTGGGAAAACGGAACAAGATCTGCTGGTCATTGTGTAGTGTGGGACAACGGAACAAGATCTACTGGTCATTGTGTAGTGTGGGACAACGGAAGAAGATCTGCTGGTCATTGTGTAGTGTGGGACAACGGAACAAGATCTACTGGTCATTGTGTAGTGTGGGACAACGGAACAAGATCTACTGGTCATTGTGTAGTGTGGGACAACGGAACAAGATCTACTGGTCATTGTAGTAGTGTGGGACAACGGAACAAGATCTACTGGTCATTGTCATTAGTGTGGGACAACGGAACGAAGATCTACTGGTCATTGTGTAGTGTGGGACAACGGAACAAGATCTACTGGTCATTGTGTAGTGTGGGACAACGGAACAAGATCTACTGGTCATTGTGTAGTGTGGGACAACGGAAGAAGATCTGCTGGTCATTGTGTAGTGTGGGACAACGGAACAAGATCTACTGGTCATTGTATAGTGTGGAACAACGGAACAAGATCTGCTGGTCATTGTGTAGTGTGGGACAACGGAAGAAGATCTACTGGTCATTGTGTAGTGTGGGACAACGGAACAAGATCTACTGGTCATTGTGTAGTGTGGGACAACGGAACAAGATCTACTGGTCATTGTGTAGTGTGGGACAACGGAACAAGATCTACTGGTCATTGTATAGTGTGGGACAAGTGTGGGAACAAGATCTACTGGTCATTGTGTAGTGTGGGACAACGGAACAAGATCTACTGGTCATTGTGTAGTGTGGGACAACGGAACAAGATCTACTGGTCATTGTGTAGTGTGGGACAACGGAACAAGATCTACTGGTCATTGTGTAGTGTGGGACAACGGAACAAGATCTACTGGTCATTGTGTAGTGTGGGACAACGGAAGAGATCTCACTGGTCATTGTGGGACAACGGAACAAGATCTACTGGTCATTGTGGGACAACGGAACAAGACCTGGGACTGGTCATTGACAACGGAACAAGATCTACTGGTCATTGTGTAGTGTGGGACAACGGAAGAAGATCTGCTGGTCATTGTGTAGTGTGGGACAACGGAAGAAGATGCTGGTCATTGTGTAGTGTGGGACAACGGAAGCTGTCATTGTAGTGTGGGACAACTGGATCTACTGGAAACATTGTGTAGTGTGGGACAACGGAACAAGATCTACTGGTCATTGTGTAGTGTGGGACAACGGAACAAGATCTACTGGTCATTGTGTAGTGTGGGACAACGGAACAAGATCTACTGGTCATTGTGTAGTGTGGGACAACGGAACAAGATCTGCTGGTCATTGTGTAGTGTGGGACAACGGAACAAGATCTACTGGTCATTGTGTAGTGTGGGACAACGGAACAAGACCTACTGGTCATTGTGTAGTGTGGGACAACGGAAGAAGATCTGCTGGTCATTGTGTAGTGTGGGACAACGGAACAAGACCTACTGGTCATTGTCTAGTGTGGGACAACGGATGAAGCACAAGTCAGTTAATATCACTGAGTTACAAATTCAAAATACAGTGCAGGCAACAACATAAAAGAACTCCACCAACATACATGCGAAAATACTCTACTAGAACACAAGTCACGTGCAGTCAATATACGTCTAACTAGGGTTCCCATTTCTTTACAGAACCACGACCTATTAGAAGCGAGTTTCCTAACACCAGCACCACACCAATACCAACACCAACACGAGGAACAGATCATGCAGCACTCACAGTTCGCAACAGACAGATGTTTTCCCTGAGAGCTCCGATACATCCGAATATGCTGATGAAGAACATCACTGACCCAACCACTATCAACATGTAGGCAGGGTCAGTGATCACGTGATCGAAGAAGGTCAGACCTTTCTTCTGGAGACGTGCCCAGATTCCGATGCCAAGCATCACACAGCCGGCCGTCTGAAACCATGGATGATATTGGTCATTTGTAACAAGCATTTAAGTAATACAACGGCATGTCACCTTCATGTGGGCTGAACATCCGAAGAAATACCTGCAGGAGGTGAAAGTTGACTACCAGCAAGGGCAAGGTGCTCGCAACATTATAATCAGGCCGAAAAAAGGATTCGAACCCACACAGCTTTTTTGCCGCTCAAAATATGCAACTCAGAAGAAATGTCGGCGCTACCGCTTCACTAAGATCAAACTGGCCTCATATGTTGGCTAATCACTGCAGCATTTACTCAGTCTTGTTTCACAATGGAACCCCGAATCATAAGCAACATAGGTACATCCTAGGTATCATCTCAAAGCCATCGGAATTTTCGGATGAGGAGGACATTTTATAAATCTGAATATGATTTAGGGCTGGTCATTAATCCCCATCCCACCAAATACCAATTCCTCATAATTTAGTTTCAATTTTGGTTTTGTATTTCTGTGTTATTTGTTATTACCAAATGGCCATTCTAGACTTACTTACCCATACTAGAAAGTTGATAACAAACAGACTGTACTTAATCCACAAGTTACAGTCGCAACACCGGTCCATCCAAGAGGAGGAAGAAATATCTACTGACTGTTGAGTGATCGAGTCTGTCGGAGTTACGTCCCCTGCGCCAGGCATTATATCCTGAAGACGTCTAGTTCACTGAGACTGGGTTACCTGTTGGAACAAGTTGGCGTTTAGGGGAGTGTTTGATTGTCCAAATACGATAAAACAATTACAAACAATACTTCGAGTACTGACACGAATAAAGACTGAATATTTTCTTTCTTTCTTCATCAACTCCGGGTCCTTGCCCCCTCTACACCCAACCCAGACAGCGAATGGAACTTCTCCCAGTGTACTTTCCTCAGGAATCTGGAAGCAATGTAGCCTTTTGCATCACCCAGAGTGTCAGTAGTGTTCCTGAGTGCAAACCAGGGTACTCTCCGTTGGTCAGCCAAGGCATTGACCACCAAGAACAATGGGGAGCCGGACGACTTGTTACTTGGGATTCAAGCATGACATTTCGCGTGCGGTTTCCGCATATTCTTGAATTTGTCCATCGTGTAAGTGTCAAAAGTGACAGTAAATTCGATGATGTAGATACTTTTGCTGGTTATATTAAATACGACAACATCAGGGTTGTTGTACGTCTGAGGCTGTATTCGGGCTTATTCCAAAGAATTGTCATTTTCCATGGTGCCATCTACATATTCTCGACCGCACCATGGTTGGACCTCTGAGTCCAAACTACAAGCACGTGATAATAAGTGTGCTTAAACATTTCGGAATAAAGCTTAAGTTAACATTTTCCGATGTTTATTGCCGCCATGTGTTGCATCTGATGACAAAGCATACAGAATAAACATACCTCACATCTTCTCCAATAGTTTACACAACTGCTAGACATGTCGAAGTGTGGCCCACGCATAAAGTTCGAGTATATGCATAAATCTACACTGAATCGATACAAACCATATTTATTCCGACGCTAAAAAGAATTGATCTAGTAACAGGTGGTGTACTAGTCCCACCTTGCCTCAACAATGACGTCAGGACGCAGTTAGCTTTCACACAACACACAACAGTATATCTCTATATCACACAACACTGACAGTATATCCCATATCACACAACAATGACAGCATTTCGCCATATCACACAACATTGACAGTACATCCCATATTACACAAAGCTGACGGTATATCCCATATCACACAACACTGACAGTATATCCCATGTCACACAACACTGACAGTATATTCCACATCACACAACACTGACAGCATATCCCATATCACACAACACTGACAGTATATCCCATATCACACAACACTGACAGTATATTCCATATTACACAACACTGACAGTATATCCCATATCACACAACACTGACAGTATATCCCATGTCACACAACACTGACAGTATATTCCATATCACACAACACTGACAGCATATCCCATATCACACAACACTGACAGTATATTCCATATCACACAACACTGACAGTATATCCCATATCACACAACACTGACAGTATATTCCATATTACACAACACTGACAGTATTTCCATATCACACAACACTGACAGTATATTCCATATCACACAACACTGACAGTATATCCCATATTACACAACACTGACAGTATATCCCATATCACACAACATTGACAGTATATCCCATATCACACAACACTGACAGTATATCCCATATCACACAACACTGACAGTATATTCCATATCACACAACACTGACAGTATATCCCATATCACACAACACTGACAGTATATCCCATATCACACAACACTGACAGTATATTCCCATATCACACAACACTGACAGTATATCCCATATCACATAACACTGACGGTAGTATATTCCATATCACACAACATTGACAGTATATCCCATATCACACAACACTGACAGTATATCCCATATCACACAACACTGACAGTATATTCCATATCACACAACACTGACAGTATATCCCATATCACATAACACTGACAGTATATTCCATATCACACATCACTGACAGTATATCCCATATCACATAACACTGACAGTATATCCCATATCACACATCACTGACAGTATATCCCATATCACATAACACTGACAGTATATCCCATATAACACAACACTGACAGCATATCCCATATAACACAACACTAACAGTATATCCCATATAACACAACACTGACAGTATATCCCATATCACACAACATTGACAGTACATCCCATATAACACAACACTGACAGTATATCCCATATCACATAACACTAGCAGTATATCCCATATCACACAACACTGACAGTATATCCCATATCACACAACATTGACAGTACATCCCATGTCACACAACACTGACAGTAAAAACGGGGTTTTTTTCACTTTGTAAGCGTTATCCCCAAACTAAATATTTAGGAGTCCTTCTACCGAGGCACATTCTTCTGGACGCCTGACATAAAATATATAGCGGTAAACACTCCGCTGGTGTGCTGGTGTGCTGGTGTGATGGTGCTCATTCCGCGAACAGTTAGCCATTATTACCACTGCTACCTACATACAAGCTCACATGGACATCCACAAGCGTGAACTGAAGCCGACATGTTGATTGCACGGCCATTTCGCATCTGTCGCACAACACATAACCTGGTTCAGGCAAGACCATCATTAATTAATATTCTGATACAGGATATACCAGACAAAAGTGTGACCCGTACCGGTGATGGAGGTTACCTTAAACGTCCGTTGCGCCGACCTGGAGCGGGCTGATGTTCCATACCAGAAACGGAGGATGTCCACAAACTCTTCTGGGTCATATCCGCGTTGGTAAATGCTGAACTCCGACACAGATATGATCGTGCACATTAGGAGTAGTACTAGCAACTCGTAGCATGGCAGCTTTCGCGTATCGATCCAGATGCCCCATTCAGCACTGACTTGAATAGGTGCCGTCACAGTCTCACAACGATGGTGTCTCTGACAAGGGCAGTAAGCGCAGTGCTGTTAAATAACTTCCACATAACTATTGTGAATAACGTACACGGATTCTTTACGGTAATCAAATAAGAATACAATAGATGGGAAATACCCGCTGGCCTTCATACCGAGGGGTGAACATGGTACCAAATACCCGACCTTGAACAGTGATATAAAGGGAGATAACTGATACAGCGTTAACTTGACCTGATCGATCTGTTATCGTGCGTGTATCGCGAAGTGCCCACCAGTGAACGATGTTCAAATTGGCGGGGAATCGATGACAAGCAGACGTGACGAGACGTGTGTGTTGGAGGATGATTTAATTCCAGGAACTACCTCCACCTTGGGTATTAGCTACACATCGTAGTACTGCCAGACAAATGATTCAGTTTCTTCTATGAATGCCATGAGCACCAAGTGACGTGTCTATGACTTAGAAGGGGAATATATAGGTCATGAGTAGAAACGTCTGGTACTGTGACCAAAATACGACACCTTTCTTCCGTGGGGAGGTGAGAAAAGAAGTCATCTCGCTACAGACAGCTTGCTCAGTGATTCAGCTGGTAGGTTCCAGTCACAAGATCTTCCATATGTCGCCATACGGGACTTATGCCAACACACCGAGCAGTGTTCTGTTGTGTTCCGGACGCTGCAGTGCAGAACGCTCAATGTCATGTTTATCTGGTATGCAGATGTCAATATTTTAAACAGTGACAAATCAATAAAATCCCAATGACTTTTTCTTCCACAAGCTGTGCACACTGATAAGACTAAACTAGATGCCCAGACAAAGGAAGTGGTATGATGGGTGCCTTGATGTGGAGAGTTGGCACTGGCCTTGATGGGGCAGCGTCGATACCTGTATGCTTAATCCTCACATCTGTTACAGGATAACAATACTTGATATATTATACAGTTAAAAGACTAATAACCATATGTAATCTATACAATGTAGAGAGATTATGACACACACGCCTATAGCTTGTTACTATTCACTTGTACGCAGTGATATCAGACCTGCATGTGTTCCTGACCTCGGACTGGGGACTTCAGTGAAACATCAGCGAATGGTTATCTACACAATACCTTGTTTTAAACAAAAGGAGCTCTACCTTCCTACATCCATTTATACTCACATGTTTGTGACTGCTTATTCTTATTCTTGTTGAAGTGCATGACTGTCCACTGTATTGGTTGTGGTAAACATTATGGGCGATAAGCAGACTGTATAACTGCTTGGTCGCCATAATCTAATGATTAAATACTGTATCTCTCTGGACACCGAACCACTAAAGCCATCAGTTGATGAAATGACTGTCCACTGTATTGGTTGTGGTAAACATTATTGGCGGTAAGCATACTGTATAACTGCTTGGTCGCCATAATCTAATGATTAAATACTGTATCTCTCTGGACACCGAACCACTAAAGCCATCAGTTGATGGAGTATATTTGAATCTAAACTTCAACATGCATTTCCATTACCAGAACAACATTCTGAACGTAAGGAGTAATACATTATATAATCTATGTTTAGTGTCATGGATGATGTTGTTCTTTTAGTAAGTGAGTGAGGATGTTTTACGCCGATTTTAGCAATATTCCAACAATATCACGGCTGGGGACACCTGAAATGAGCTTCACACATTGTGCCCATTGGGGAATAAAACCCGGGAGGAGTAGGCATGACGAGCAAATGCTTTAACCACTAGGCTACCCCACCGCCCCACCTGATTTGATGATTACCATAATACAGCTGAATGGAAACTGACAATTTTCTACTGGCTTGCTGTAGGAGTATCTTCTGTGTTTAAGTTCCAGTTTTGACTTAAATTCTCTGACCAATTCTCTGATAAGGCAAACACCTTAATATTGCTCTTCAGTTACATGCCTAATAGCCTAAGTGAATAGTAGTATGTGTGAGAAAGACGAGCAAACGGTTTTAGCACTAGGTTACCCCACACCGGGTGAACATTGCAAGTAAACAAGGAGCAATAAAAAATTGTGCCTTTTAGGAATAAAGCTTATGCTGTAAAAGAAAACATAATGGTTTATAGTTCCCCAAATAGGCCTCAAAGTGCATTGAGGGGTAAT